>NW_015386262.1:855369-949236 GCF_001527695.2 Protobothrops mucrosquamatus | reverse complement strand
AGAGCATTGCAATAGTCCAGGCGGGAAACAACGAGGGCTTGAGTGACTGTGCGTAGGGCGTCCCGATCCAGAAAGGGGCGCAACTGGCGTATCAGGCGAGCCTGATGAAAAGCCCCCCTGGCCACGGCCGTCACATGATCGTCTAAAGACAGCCGAGCATCCAGGAGGACGCCCAGGTTGCGAGCCCTCTCCGCGGGGGGCTAATGACTCGCCCCCGATAGCCAGAGATGGAACCAACTGGCTATGACGTGACGCCGGAAACCACAGCCACTCGGTCTTGGACGGGTTGAGACGAAGCCTGTTCGTTGCTAATGTTGAGAAGCACTACTCTAAATCACTGAGTTCAAGTCCAGCGCTGTTACAGCTAGGAGAGTCCCCAATGTGTATGTGTGTATGTATTTGTATCTATTGTTCAGGAGTGGTGTCTTTCCTCTTTCCTTCCCTAGAAGAGCTCTTGGGTGGATGCCAGGTGCAATGGCAGTACATTCTGTTTTGAAAGTGAAAAAAGTGAAAACAAAATGGAGGCGGTGAGGAAAGAAAGAACAAGACAGACTGTACTCCAGAGAGGGAAGATGAAGAAGCTTCTGACCAAACTTTCTTCTCCTATGCTTAGAAAGTTATTTACACTTATCCAATGTGTACGTGGATTGAATTTGCTATGTAGGTAGCTCCTTCCTTCATTAACCTGGACTTCTGAATCTCAAGTAATTCCTTTTGTTGAAATGCAGCATTTTCTAACCCAGCATATGTATCCGCTGGTTCTCAAGCTCTATACACAACTGAAGAGTTACATAACTTAGGACAGGAAGTTCTGACCTGTTGGGTAAGCCTTCAATGACTTCCAGCCTGGTTTTGCAGAAAGCATTGCATATTCATTCCTTTTCCATTTAGAGCTGCAGAAGTGGAAGTGAGTGGCCCAGAATTGGCTGATAGAAGGGCCAGATGCCAAAGAGGGCAAGAGCCCTGCATGATGAACAGATACATAAAAGTCGCTCAAAACCGTCCGAACCCAACGACAGAAACATAAAGAGTTGGTCTTGTTTAACGGCCAGGAAAGACTTATCCTTCTTTCTCATCCATCCGAAGGAGTCCTTGGCAGTGTCCCCCTACGTCTTTAATATATCTTAAAATACAGATAATCTCGGTCCACACCGTACGGTTTATATACGTTAAAGTTAACGTTGTATTAATGATAGCATATTATCTCCATGACAACTCCTTGTTTATCCTCATGGCTTTTGTGAATGAATTATGAAGAACAGGAAACTATGCCTCAGGTTATGTAGTCTGTCATTCAGGGAATGGAGGAAGCCATAAGACGTTCAACACAGATCATCAAAGCACTTTGCTACATTCACTTTATTTTATGTGCTATAGTTTTATACCAGAGCTTTCCAGGATTCAGTCTTTGTATCTATTTTCTATGCCAAAGTTTAGTTGAGGGAATAGATGATTTAAGAACAGACAAAAATGCCCTAGGCAGGCTTATAGTGTATTTCCTACACACCACTGACTGAGCAGAGAGAATCTGCAGCATACATCAGGGAGTAAAGGAAGGGCTTCCTAATCAGAAAATTTCACCCCCAAAGCTAACTGCTGGCATTTCCTTTTTTAAAGAAATTAACCACTGGGGATTTGAGAGCCTATAACAACTGCTGTGTAATGGAATATGGCAACCCAATGAACATATCATCAATTCCCAGCAGTAAATGTGAGCAGATGTCAGGTTCCAAACAGCAGCATAAAATTTAATAGGATTCCCAATGCTTGATTTTCACCAAGCTGTAAATGCTGCCAAGTATTTGTTGGCAAATTAGAGGATTTATATTTTAATCTGGTGCTATTCCCCAGGGCGCAACAGCAATTGGGATGGATGGGGGAGGTTGACATCCTTGAAAATTGTTGTAGCAGGTGCAGTTTCAGTAAAAAAAGGCGACAAGATTTCAGTTTGTTTGAAAACTTTACTAGTTCCACTGGAGAGAAAAATAATTCAAGTGCTTGTTAAATTGAAAGACAAAAGCATAAAGGTATTTTCAAGGATGTTAATGATCTCCTCTTAATTCACATCACCATCATTCATGTATTATGTTTTCTTCCACTCCTGTTTTAAATAATGTATGCACATATTATCAGATTGAAAAGAGTCAGCCAAATATTTATGCTGATCCAACAACTAAACAAAATTGTAAAAGAACTTCAGCATGTACTTCAGACAGATAACACCAGTTCACTTTCTGCTGGCAGAAAACAGGAAATTTTTAATATGCATTGCCTTTCTGTGTGATAAAAACCTGATATAATCCCATTTAAAGTTACATTTCTATCTGATCCATGCATAGCAATTGAGTCAAAAGAGCAGTAAATGAGACATGTGAAAGTTGCCTGCCCTACATTTATGATAATTAGTTGGAACTATTTAGAAAAAAGGCACTTCCTTTACAAATTCAAGTATTTATTGCAATATTTAGAAAGTTGCTTTCAGAGAGTGTAGCTTGCCCAGAGTGCTATACAAAACAGCTGCATTCAATAATAAAATATTGCTATGTAGCACTTTAAATCATGGGTATCCAATCTTTTGGCTTGCCTGGACTATGCTGAGTAAAGAGGTACTGGATACAAAATATATCATATTGTTAATGTACGGTATATAAATCACATAATTATGTTAAAAGTTTACAATCTTGTGGGGCCACCTTACTAGTTCAGGGTCACTTGTGGCCTGCGGGCTGGACATAGCTGCTTTAAATATTATTAGTTCTTTCCAGAAATGGTATTATCAGGAATGAAAAAGAACTAGTTAAGTGGATAATAAGGATAAGAAAATGATCTAGATCTGAGAAAACAGGGTTTTTTTCTTTACCGGTACTTACCCAACTATCCTTCTACTCTTATTTTTTCCCCAAATTGTTATAGCTTAACTCAA
The DNA here is from genome assembly GCF_001527695.2 of Protobothrops mucrosquamatus. Lineage (NCBI taxonomy): Eukaryota > Metazoa > Chordata > Lepidosauria > Squamata > Viperidae > Protobothrops > Protobothrops mucrosquamatus. The sequence continues at coordinate 946,313 of NW_015386262.1, read as the reverse complement.
AGATATGGATCTAGTATTGACAGTACAAAGTTCTGTGGAATTTCTGGAATTTCCTTCAAAATGCTATTTTTTCTCCATTATCTACAAAGACACTTCTTCTCCCAGTAAATAACACTGGAATCTAAAATCACATTAACTAACCTAATCAAGCTGACTATTGACACTAACATTAACAAAACATTAACCAGATTTTCCAGAGTGTATATACTGTATTTAGGTGTAATAGGTATTTGCATTCCATCAAAGGGCAAATTCCATTTGTTCTCTTGTTATATATTTTTATTAAATTAAACAAATTGTAAAAACAAATATATTTCTTGTTTTTAATTGGCATTATTTTGATTCTTCTTTAAGGAGAAAACACTAAGCCTATTTTAATATCTAGATATTGAACAGTACACAACTATATGAAATAATAATATATGTGGACTGCTGCTGAAAGAGTCACTTTTAGGCACTAGATTGACACAAAGCCATTTCACAGAGAAAGACACGTGTTCTGAATGCACATACATTTCTACCTCTTTATACAGTGTATGGAAGAGGGACATAATAGAGAGGATGGAGAGAAAATGTATATATCAAACTAAACTATTTTATTAAATTGCTATCTATTAAATATGCCATAATTGGTTGGGCTAACATAACAAATCCACAATATTTCATGATGTGAGTTCTCAAAATAACATTATGACCTGGTACAGGGTGGGAATTCAGTCTTTGAATGGCATTATATAACTATTTTTTACAAAACTCATAGTCTAATCTGGATTCTAATCCAACAATGGAATGTATTTAAAATTAGTATATCACCTGTCATACCATACTTTTCTAGGCAATATGCATTGTTACACATTAAATATAGTATGTAATATTATAAGGTGGTGTCACATAATTCAGTAATCAAACATAATAAGTGGTGCAAAATACATAATCAGTAATCAAATGGAATAAGTGGCTTCTGGTATACGTCATGGCTAACTAAAGATGACTGCGCCAATCAGCAGAGATGACAATTGTGAAAACAGAAGACTGGCAAATATATTGGGTTTTTTGGTTCTCCAAAGAAAGAGAGATTGGGAGATTGTCTACAAGTGTTCTGAATTGCTCACAAACAGCAGTCTCCTGTGGGTTTGAGCACCAGGAGCCAAGGGAAACAACATTTTTGCTCTCAGCAATGGCAAAGCATTTCATAAAGACACTAAGCCAGCCAAACTCACTTTCTAATTATATTTGGAAATGTTGAATTTAATAACTTTATTATCAGAGATCCTCAAAATAGCAAGATTAATATGACAGCTGTCAGTTTTATCTTTTTCAGATTTGAAAAATTTTAAACAAGACTTAAGGATTAAAAATAATATGCAATTGGCAAAAAGCAAAAAAAGAAAGTATTTTAAGAAAGTTTTAAACATTGGGAGACAAGAGACGTTTGGAATATCAATTATTTTTTGCTTTAAAATTTAAAAAACAAATATATGATGAAATAAGGTATTTGGGGAAAATGACTGAAATGGAACTAAGCCCATATTAGGAATAAAGGCTTGATGAAGGTTGTAAATGAAGATTGAAGGACCAGGGAGAACAGAGTTAAAAAGGTAAGCCAGGTATAATTTTTTCTTAAAGAGTTTTTTGAAATATGGACTGAAATATTAATAATATCTCAGAAAGGCTACAGATTTCAGTGGATAAACTTAGGTGAGAAAAAAAATGAGGAAATGTTTATCTGACATGGACATTACAGAGTTTGAAGGCATGGAGGACAACAAAATTGAGATTACTCAAACGGGAATACAAAAGACAAATCAAGAAAAAGATTTGGACACAGAACACTTAAAACAGCTATGACAAGAAATCATGGACCAGCCTTCTTTATGGGATTTACAAATGCCTGCTTAAAGCTTTGAAGATTCCTTTTAAATGCCAAAGAGTAATGATAGATCAAATCCTGCAATGCCATAAGTATGCTTTAAAAATCAAGAATCTGCAGAACAAAATGAAGGAATATAAAGTTTGACTATTTGACCAGAGATAAACCATTTGTTTGATTTTTCTGGTAACGCCTAATGATTTTTTTGCCGAACTAGGACTGAAAAGATGATTATTTCTCTATTGAACAGAGATAAAAGTTAGGCTATGAAAAGGAGAGGTTTTTTATCTGTAATGTTTTTATCTGTAATGTTCAAATAAAGTGAAAAGTTAGTATATCAGCTTATGCTTGATGTGATAAAGGTTGGAAGCCACTTCTTTATTATTGCATTTGTTGCCTTTTTCATTCAACTTCTACTTTTTTTCTGTACCTGATTTTTTTTCTTCTAATTTAGTTTGCATTAGTTTTTACTATATTATCAATAAAATTATTAATCAAAAAATACTGACATGAAGTGCCCCAACAGAACTGGTTCAGAGAGAGATATTCAGGACCTATAATAAACCCTACTCATGTTTATTTAGTCCCATGGAGCCTTCTTGCAGCTATCTATTGAGTTCTGGATTATGAATGCATAGCCTGATCCTGTGTGCCATTAAAGTAAGCTTATTGCTTTCAGTAGTATTTAGCATGACAAACTATGCAGAAATACAAGTTATTATGGTAATCATTCTCACAAAGAGTAGATGAAACTTAATTGAGACTTGTTAGAAGGAAAAAGAAACAGGTGACTTCAGCCTGGTACTTTGGCCATTTCCTCATTAAAGATTGATAGCATTCTAATGCATCATCCAACAGTTGTTGAAGTAATACATCACTAATGAAGATAGGCCTTACAATGACTTGCCGATGGCTGGATTATTATGCTGCAGGATGTAAGATATCATTAGCGTGGAAACGATAAAAAATAAGTTTAGATGGTAAATAGTTGCAATATAGAACAACCTTGTCGGTTTGCCTTCTAGTAAATAAAATTGTGGGAGCTTGATGGCTCAACGGTTAGAGACGCTGAGCTTGTCAGCTGGAAAGTTGATAGCCCAGGTTCGAGACCCGAGTGTTGCATGATGGGGTGACCTCCTGTTACTTGCCCCAGCTCCTGCCCATCTAGCAGTTCGAAATCATGCAAACATTGTGGCTCCGTCTTGTGAGCCCCTCTTATCGGAGGAAGAAGGCTCCGAACATGAAGGAGAGGAGATGGCCAGGCCTCCCTCTCCAGGACCCTCCTCTTTGGCAATGCCTCAGGTGTCTCCCGACGGAGAAGAGATTGACCAGGAGCCAGGTGGTTCTGAGATTGGCCAGGAGCCAGGTGTTTCTGAGATTGGCCATTTGGACTCTGTGACGGACAAAGCTGAATCTCTGGCGAAGTAGTTTGCTGTGGACTTAACTGTGTGTATTGTTTTTTGTTCTCTGAGTAAAAGTCTTGGCAGGCAGCTACGGAGCTGCTGCCGAGTTTTCTTATCTGTGGATTGGAGTGTGGAGAAGTTCTTTAACCCTCGGCTGGCTGTTTGGGTGTGTGTGTCCGACGGGGACAGAACAGCAAATGTGAGTAGATAATAGGTATCACTTCAGTTGGAAGGCAACTAGTGTTCTATGCTGGCTACATGACTACAGAAATCTCTTTGGACAACGCTGGCTAAGGAACGGAGATAAGCACCACACCCTAAAGCCGGACATGACTGGACAGGGGAAACCTTTTATCTTTTGCTTTAAATCAGTGGTTCTCAACCTGTGGGTCGGGATCCCATTTGGGGTCGATCGACCATTTCATGGGGGTCGCCAAGCAAGGCTGTCCGCCATTTTTTTTGTCCGCCATTTTTCCCCCTTTTCCGGCAGGTGCCTTACCTCCCTTAGGCTGGGCCAGCTGGTGGTCGGCCTGCTCCGTCTCTGCCTCTTGCCAGCTATGCCTCGGCTGGCACAGGGGGCGGAACCACGCATGTGCAGCGCTCCTGGGCAGGGAAAGTCCTCGACTTACGGCCGGTTGGGTAGTCCTCGACTTATGACCGGTTTAGTCCTCGACTTACGACCGGCTTAGTCCTCGACTTACGACCGGTTGGGGTCGCGGCATTAAAAAGGTTGAGAACCACTGCTTTAAATGGAATTTATTTATTTATTTATTTATTAATTTAATTTATATCCCGCCCTTCTCCTTACGGACTCAGGGCGGCTAACAACCAGATAAAACACTAATCCCCAAAAACTACAAATTTAAAAACATAAGTAAAAACAAATATTAGTAATTTGGTCAAGTTAATTTAATTGTATGTCTATACCCACCGTGGCTGCAGTTTTGAAAATAATCTACATTCATTGCAGATTTTGAGAGAGTATCTGAAACAACAGTTCAAAATTGTAAATGTTCTCTATTTATTTGTCTATTTTTCTTTCAGACTATACCTCATGAAAATATTTTTTGAACATGGCCCCTTTTAAAATGTTGCTATGCCCGTTATGTATGATTTCATCTTTTCTTACCATTCCGATTATATATAAAAATTGCATTATTTATCTTCCTACATGACTGATAGGTCAAAGAAGAAGTATCTATAGAAAAACATACTAAACTATGTATTATTTATTCACCAATTCAGTTCTGGTCTCATTTTCAATAACGATACATTCTGCAGAAATTCATTCTTCTGTATATGATGGAAAATGACTGAATCAATGTAAATATCACCAGATCTACCAGATCTATAAAGAAAACATTCTAGCTATTTTAAATCTGGAAAACAGGCTAGTAATATTTTGTATTGGCACAAGTTTCACTCATAAAACTGCATACAATATGCTAAACCATAGTTTAAGTAGAATGGCTGAATAAGTCATAATGGGCTGAATTCATACAATGAAGCTCCCAGGATACATTGGGCCAAGTCACTTTCTCAGCTTTGCCTACCTCAAGGAGTCTGTGAGGAAAAACAGGAAGAACATTATGTACACTGCCTTGAGCTCTAAATGAAAGCTGTGATAGGAATCAAATTAAAATAGTAAATAAATACATAATTGCACTAGTCATGATTCCTATTTCACAAACAGCTGTGTTGGTGAAACATACTAAGCCATAAACAAATCAAATTATGCCTTAGTACAATGTGTAAACCAAGTCATATCTGAGATGTGTATACAAAGTTTAACTTAATCTAATTGCATTCCCTCCTTTACTCTAGCAGGTAAGCATAATGCTAGTTTCAAGAAGGTTTTGCAGTAGCAAAACCATACTGTCCCAGATAAACTGCTCTTAAACACAGCAGCTCCTTTGCTACCTAAGGCAAGATTTTCAGGTGGCCACTTTAGAGAAGAAATTAACAATAGTTAACCAATATCATTTGTATGTGTTTTATTGCCAGGTGTGAATCCAAAACTTTATTTGAAAGTTTCTTTTCTCTTTGAAAACAAACAAAAACTGCAAAGTACACAAAGTTACTTTCATTACAGTGAAAACACACCCAAAAAGAGAGCAATTGCTTCTTGTACAAATAATATATGAAGAGTACCTAAGGGACATCTTTTTCAATTGCATTTAATACTGTAGAACTCATCACTGCTATTTTTAATTCTAAGGTCACAACACTGGTAACAAAAGACAGCTCACATGGTTAATGAAGACTGTTGCTAAAGAAAAAAAAATACTTTCCTCTCACCTCTGTCCTAATTCGGTTTCTATTTCAAGACAAAACAATGAAATGTTTTATGGCTCTCTACAGTTTAAAAAGCCACAAGACACTTGGTTATTTTCCCTGTAAAAGTTTTAGAGCTACTCTTCCAAATTCAAGTTACAGTTGCTTTGCAAATAGCACTGAAAATACCACATAGAAAACCACACCATCACAGCCCCAACAACAACAGCAGGGCAAACTACACAATGAATAAAGCACATTCTCACTAACACTGATGATATTACTTAATCAGGTAATGAAATGTCTGCAAGTAAACAACCAAGCTCAGACAGCACCAAGGACTCCATAGTATTGAAAATGCCTGCATACAATAGCCTAGTATCTGTTATGCAGCCTTCTAACACTGTCAGACATACACACTTTAAAAACAGGAATGACAGTGATTAATATTATTTGACTTTCACCTATTTCTTGGTGCCTCTCTTTCTGGATAGCTGGCCATGCATAGGTTGTGAGAAACCCCAGCCTTATTTTTGCAGCCTCCAGAGTTCCTTAGAATTGTGTCATATTAATATATCAGTATTACACCTCTTGGAAACATCAGCAAATGTACTTCTCCTATTGCCAGGTTTCGCAATCTTGCTATATTGCAAAATATACAATTTGGGCTATTTTTTGTAAAAATGGAAATAGAGTCAGTATTTCTTTCAATGTAGGCCAGGGGTGTCAAACTCAATTTCATTGAGGGCCGCATCAGCATTGCGGTTGCCCTTGGGGGGCCGGGTGAGTGTGGCCAGGCTGGGTGCGGCCTACTGGGTGGGTGTGGATGGAGTGGGTTTGGCCTACTGGGTGGGCATGGCCAGCTCTACATTGTTCGTGTCAAGGGTGCCTGTGGGGGCCTGGGCAGGAGTGGGACAGATCTGAGGGTCTCTGGCAGAAGGGTGTGGGACCGGGGCAAGCGCCAAGGCATGGTCCATTTGTTCATTCCTCACAAAGGGTGACACCTCCCCAGCATGCACCCAGGGGGCAGGGCCAATGCGGCAGGGGCTGGTTCCTCGCTGTTTCTGGACGGCCTTGTGGAGCTAAGACTGAATACATTTCAGCATAGATGGCCACCACAAAATTGTACATTGGCTCCCGGCCGGCCTGGGCAGGGCCAAGGCAGCGGGGGCCGTTCCCTCACTGTTTCCAGGATGGCTTCGTGGGCCACATGAAACCACTTCGCGGGCCGCATCTGGCCCCCGGGCCTTGTGTTTGACATGTCTGATGTAGGCGATATAACCAATGTGTTCTCTGTTTGGGAAAATTAGAGGAATCTTCCTCACATTCAATTGCTCAGCATTATGCAAAAATTATCTCTTATAATTATATAAATTAACTAACCTGATTCTATGTTTCTTGATTTGACAGATAGCATTTTGGAGATGCAATTTATAATTTGCCTAAAAGTCTACAATACCCTAAATATTTCATCTATGTATTTAAAATAATTAATTGAACCCCATCTATTATAATAATGTTGGTAATTTAGTCCCTTTCATTTGTTAGACTTCCCTTAATAATAAAAAATTTAGCAGTTGCTCTTTTTTATTTATTTCAGGACTTTTTGAAAAAATGCTTTTAAAGCATCCTTGCTTATAATAATCCTCCACCATTATCAGCACAATCCTATGCATGCCTACTCAGAAATTTAAGCTCAAAGAGTTGAAAATTACAAAGTAAGTATACTGATGCCAGTTCTAATAAAATAGGATTAGAATATTAATAAATGAATTTGTAGAGGAAGATTGAGATAAAGTGCCATACCTTAGTAGCATACCAACTCTATTTTTACTATTTTTTATTTAATCCTCTCTAGGGTGGAGGTTAGAGAAAACTGGTTCTACTCCCTTGCAGGACAGTCTTGATTGGATACTGCCTTTCTAATTATAAATAAGGGATGTAAATCAGACCTCTAAGATGAAGTCTCTTAAATGTATGTGCAGCAAAGGTAAATGAGGCAAATGCAGATGGTTAAATTTATTCTTGATTTATTTGTTTTTAAAAATTATTAGATTTATATCTGCCATTATTTCATACAAGGCAGCATAATATTCTCACCTTCTATTTTTCCACAACCATCCTGGGATGTGGGTTGGGCTGAGAGAGTGACCCAAGGTTCCCAACTGGCTTCATGCCTAAAATGGGATTAAACATTACCATCTTCAGGTTTCTAGCTGGTACCTTAACCACTACGCCAAGCTGGATCTCCAGCAAAAAACTACAGTAATTCTAATAGAAAGAGCCAGTGGATAAAATAAATTAGTTTAAACCAGTTAATGCAAGATTCTGACTGGCCAGTTCAATCGGGGAGAGTTAGTGCACTCTGGGTTTCATCAATTAAATAATGCCATCTGTCAGAACTTTGGAAGCTTGCCTTCTCTGTAACAGCACCTGCTCTCTGGAATGAGATTCTCCCATGAAATTCAAATGGCCCCCACCCTTTTGGTATTTCGAAGAGCCTTAAAGACCTGGCTCTGGAAAGGACTAATGTTTTTTTCCTTCTTTCCCTTGTTCCCCTCTGAGATTGTTTTCTCTGCCACCTTTGTCTTTTGTCTTGTAATGTTTTTTGTGACTTTTGTATTGTTCTTTATTTTAAATTGTTTTACCAACTGTATACCACCCAGAGTTGCTGGGAGTTGGGAGGCATATACATTTAATAATTATCAAATTATTTACTCCCCCCCCATTTCTGCCTCACAATTCTCCAAAAACATTGCTACAGACTGGAAGCTTACATAGAGAAAGGGGAGCATCTGCTTCCCCCTACGTTTATTTAAAACAAAGAGTGGTAAAAGGTTGGTTACTTTGGTTACATTTGGATCTAAATCTCTTCCCAGCAGCTTCAGAATGCTGAACCATAATATTCATCCAATGGTGACTGGGAATGCCAAAGGATGCTGTTGCAGAATAGTTATTATAGGAGCTATAATCCAGTAGAGACTTTGAGAGCATGGCTCTATACCGAAGGGTCATCTTAGTTATTACACCGTATTTGAAACTGTTGAAAAATTACCCAGTGTTTTTTTATCAATTGTTGAACACGTCGCACCTGATCTTTGGAGGGCACCGGCTAACATCAATTTCAATGTAGTAGATATATCTTGGATATACTTTTTATTACGTTGACATCTATCCATTGGGGAGATGGGTTTGCGAGGTTTTTCTCTTCAACCTGACGCCGTCCGCTAAACTGCAGGCTTTTTGCGCTTCAGCTTCAATGTCTCCTGCCTTTAGTGAAAAGTATCTATCGAATGGCACGGAAAGAAAATTGCTGGGGACGAGTCAGATTTCTGGAGTTCAGATATGGGCACGACATAGAAGAGAAACACAGTATCTTGCAAAGCATCTCCCTCCAAACTTGACTCAAACTTTTTGCAAGAATTAGAATGAACCTACCTTTCTATTCCTAAACTGTGATTCCCGTACGTTTATGTCAAAGAAGAGTCACCTTTCTTGGCACGCTCCCCACCCCCTCCCCTCCAATACACTCCTTGGAATCTTACCCCATTCTCTAGAACGCGCAGAGGAACTCATTGAAACACCGCCGCGCCGCCGCGCATGGGGCTTGTGCGCATGCTCGAAGAGGCGTACTGTGGGGCGCTTAGGGCAGAACCACCCATTTGACTGTAAGGACGCATGTGCGCCGTCTGGTGCGCCTGAGCTGGTCTAAGGAGGGTGGGAAGTGTGGGGGTGACGTCAAGGCGCGGCAGCCATTACACGGAGAGCGGACCGGATCGGCGAGCGTGAGAAGCAGCCGCTGCCGCTGCTCCTCATCACCTGGGAGGGAGAGATTGTGCTGTGCATGTCTCTCTCCTCCTCCTCCTCCTCCTCCTCCGTCCAGCCCTCGCTTCTTCCCGACGCTTAGCAGCCTCCCCTAATCTCCGCGAGGGGGAGGGAGAAGGGTGGGCGGAGGTGGGGCAGGGGTGGTGGGTGCCGGCGAAGAAGGCAGGCAGGAAGCGGCGGCGGCGGGAGCAGCGACGATGGAAGAGAAGGTCTTCACGAAGGAGCTCGACCAGTGGGTCGAGCAGCTGAACGAGTGCAAGCAGCTCTCGGAAGGGCAAGTGAAGAGCCTGTGCGAGAAGGTGGGCAGCCAATGGCGGTTCCGCGGGAAGTGGGGGAAGACCCAGACCCCGCTGGGGCGGGCGGGGGGGGAGAGAGAGAAATACGTGTCGGGGGGGGGGGGGGGGGGGGGGGGGGGGGGGGGGGGGGGGGGGGGGGGGGGGGGGGGGGGGGGGGGGGGGGGGGGGGGGGGGGGGGGGGGGGGGGGGGGGGGGAAAGCGAAGAGGTCCGCCCGACAATTGGGGAGAGGAGCCTCGGTAGAAACGCGCCGGGGATCCAGCAAGGTCCGGAAGGGATCGCGGCTGGCGGCGGGGGCATTGATCGCGGCGGGCTCCGCTGAGATGTGAGAAGCGGGTGCGGGCCAGGAGGGCGCTGGGACGAGCGCGGACTTGAGAGCCACCGCAAGGGGCGCCGTCCCGCCGGGATGAAAGGAGAAGCGGCGGCGGCGGAAGCGGCGTACATCTACCCGGGGAAGGCAGAGCGGGGTGTGTCCCCGGTCAGGTGCAAATGTAGAGACGGGGCTCCTGGCGGCCAGGCTGCCCATTCTTCGGGCCCCGTGAGGCACCCCCGAGGTCTTTTTACTCGCGGGGTAGCCCGTGTGGCTCAGTGGATCGCTTCCCCCCGCCGGCCCTGCGCCCCCTGTCGCATCGCCCGCCCGCTCCTCCTCCTCCCACTAGCTCTTAAAATGGCGCCTTTCTCCGAAAATAATGCTGCTAGGAAGTCCCTTGTGCTCGGCGGGCGGGTTTTGATGCACGGGCGAGCGGTGGAGGGAGAGGTTTGATAAGATTCCGGCGAGAAGAAAAGAGAGGAGCCAAATGTATTGTTCCAAACTCGCTCTCGGCAGCTCCAGCCTTGGATCGAGAGGGTTCAGCATTCATTTGTGCGGTCAGAATGATCGTTGATTGATTGGCCTCGATCGTGCTTTATGTCAGTAGGTTGTAATTTTACAACGCCTCCTTGGTATTTTATTCCACTGAACTTAATCGACCTTCCTTCTGAATAAACACATAGAAAAAGCATTGTTGGAATAATGGGAGAAGCATGGGAAAAAAGTGAATCGCCCTGGAATCTAGGAGTATTTTCTTGTATTGCAGGAGTAGCATGTAATGATGAATCAGTTAAATTGGATTGTAACATTTATGGTCAAATTCCTTCGTACTAAAATGCAGTTGATTTTTTAAAATAATGTATTTGAATGCCATTTGTTAAATTACATTAACGAATGGTATTCAAATAATTTATTACAGTAACATTACATTAAATGACAGCAGGAGAAAGAGCAGTTTTTCTCAGGACATTGTATTGCCTTTTCTAAATTGACTCCTGTGTCTATACATGTCACACTCTTTCAACCCAAACCACCTCACAGGGTTATTGTGGAGAAAATAGGAGGAGGAAGGGATGTTGGGTATGTTCATTGCCTTGAAGTATTTGCAAAAATAACAAAGGTGAAATACGAATTAATTAAATAACTATTTAATTCAAGTTTAATTTTAGGATTATGGTTTTAGATTAGTACTTTTTGGCTAGAAATATATCTGATGAGACTTTTGTACTGATTTGGTAATTTTCATTAGATTCATAAGGTTTTTTTTAATATTTAACCTTCAATGACAGTGATTTTTGATATAAACTACAGGCAGTCCTCGACTTACAACCACAGTTGAGCCAAAAATTTATGCTGCTAAGTGAGAAATTTGTTACGTGAGTTTTGCCCCATTTTATGACCTTTCTTGCCACATTTGCTAAGTGAATCACTGCAGTTGTTAAATAGTTAAGTTGTTAGTAATACAGTTGTTAAGTTAACCTGGCTTCCCCATTGACTTTGCTTGTCAGAAGATTGCAAAAGGGGATCACATGACCCCAGGACACTGTAGCCATCATAAATATGAACCAGTTGACAAGCATCTGAATGTAAATCACATGACCATGGGGATGCTGCAATGGTCATACTTGTGAAAAACGGTCGTAGCTCACTTTTTTCAGTGCTGTTGTAACTTTAAATGGTCACTAAACAAACCGTTGTAAATCGAGGACTACCTATATTACTCAGTCGTAGTTGTCTATGGAGATTCTCGGTCACCCAGGTCATGGTTGCCCCAAAAATGCTTTTTCAATAGGCAATTGGACTTTGTTTCAAAAGTCTAGTTGCCTTTTGAAAAAGCATTTGTGTGATATTCAATCGTAGGTTTCATTGGAATCCATGGAAGGAACTTAAACTTAAGTACAGTTTTAGTTGTAATAATTTTGTGGTAACAAAGTTTAATTGTTTTGAGTTAGCAACCTGCAAGCAAAGTCCATTATCAGGAAACCACTTCGGTCTGTATTTACTGCTCAGTTTCTTGATAGGTTTACTAAAGTAGCCTGGTGTGCAACTACTGCAGTGTTAAATGTTTTCAGTTCTTTCACTTTACATCAGACATGTCAAACTTGCGACATCATGTGACATATCGGAGCTTTTTCCCCATTGCCGGCAATGGGGTTGGCATGGTTTCCTCATGAGACGTCTGGCCCCATGGGCCGGCAGTTTGACACCCCTGCTTTACATGCTAAACATGTTATACTTTTACAGTTACTTAGCGATTATTTGAAGTTACTAAAATCTCCCTGGGGATATTTACAGCCCAGTGCCAAAGTTCTGATGGCTGACTCCGGTCATGTGACTGCATGTTGCGTGCTCAGCAAATGGCCTGCATTTATAGCAGTTGTCAATGCTTACAGTCATGTGCCTACACTTTACATGGGTGGTTGGTTTTATGACCATCAGAACTTACAAAATGATAGGCAGGCTCTATTACAATTGTAAGTCGGAGACTGACTATACTAAATAACTTTAGAAATGGTAGAAATTCAATTTTGAAATATGCAGATTTTGGGATGAAGGCTAGAGATTGTCCAATACATTGGCATGTTATTAATAAGAATGAGAAAAACAGGTAATGGAGGATTTATTTTAATGTTGCCAATCTTTTCTTTGCAGTTGCTTTTGGGTCATGTATCCATCTGTGAAAACATTTAAAGGTCTTAATATACATTGAATTTGCAGCTCACATTATGAGATGCTGGTTTTAACTGGTATTTGAAGCTACTATTTTTCTAGTTTTGGTAAAGAGTTAGATGTTAAATATTGCAAAAAAAAAAACCCTTTCCATACTTGGAGCAGTCTACCTTTGATAGTAAAGAATTTGGAGAGAAAAATTAAGATTGTCCTTGTTTAGTGATTGCCTTGTTTAGTGACTGTTCGCAGTTAAAGTAGTGATGAAAAGTAACTTTACAACCAATTCTCACATTTACAACTCTTGTAGATGTGTAAATCAGAGAAAAGCATAGTCATGGTTTTATTTAAGAATTGCTTTATTTAACAACAAAGATGCTGGTCCCAATTGTGATTGCTAAACAAAGACTACCTGTAATCAACAATGAGGTTAAACTGCAGAAATAAATATAGTGGTAATTTGTGCTATAAGGCCAGCATGATTTTAACATTAGATATGAATGGCATGAGACCAGGAAGCTTTTTTGCTTGTTCAGTGATACCTACATGAATAAGTGAAACATTATCTCATACATTCATCATAACATTTTTGCTACTATAACAAGAATAGCAGGTAAAAATTGTGACTTCGCAAACTGCCTGCCTGCAATTCTTTTAAATGTTATTGGAAAATTCACTAACTCCTTTGGGCTGTTCAGATTATACCAAACACAGGTTAGACGTTCCTGCCAGTTTATGTTTTAAAAAATTCAGAACTGAAATATACTAAAGAAATGCTTTTATAAAGCTGAATTTTGGTGTTCTTAAAGCTGTCTGATGATATTTCAGTCTTATTAGTGCTCAGCACGTAGTGCAGCATTCCTATATAATATCCTCTAGGAAATAAAGTTTGATTATTACAAATTATGGAAGAAGGGTAGAATGTCAATTTTTTTAAAAAAAGTTTTAGATAGAGAAAATGCACTTCGCTTCAGAATTTTTTATTCTGTAGACAGAAATATAAGTGGCAGGTTTTGTTCAAAACACAGTAAGGGAATAGAAAGAATTGAGCATGAAGAATTATTTATACTAAAAAGCTAGACATTTATGGTAAAGAGATTAAAAGATAAATATTTAAGGTACAGTAGTGATTTGTTCTAAGGAAATTAAACAGATTTTAATTTGTCACTTGAATTCTGATATTAATGACAAATACTACCCCACTGACACAGATAATGCAAAAAGAACAATACCTTTATTGTCACCTTGAATGTACACTAATCGGCATACATTAAAATTAAATTTCATGGAAATATAATAAAATATATTGCCTCTTCCTGTCTTGATAATTTGCTAATAAAGAAAATAATAGTTGGTTCATTTCCTCCATGCTGGTTCTCTTTTCTAGTTAAAATAGCTTGCTGCTTCTGTACTGGTATGTCTTTAATTTAGATATGAAGATAAGTAACAGTACTAGCTAAATACGCAATTGTTAATTAGTTCTGAATTGGATTAGGTACTAATAGAAACCTGGTGAAACGGAGTGTATAGTATTTAAGGTTCTCATCAGAAGTAATGAGTTTTTCGGTGTTATTCATTGGATCAGCATTTAAGTTAGCAATTAAAGCCCTGTGATATGACCTCACTGAAACATTGACTTACCTTGGATTAGGTACAGATTCCAAATAAAAAACAAGATATTCTGGTTTGGTGTATTTCAATGTTTCATGATATATGCTTAAGGTTTACTAACAGTAATTCATTTGCTTAGACCAGACATGTCAAACTCGTGACGTCATGCAGTGTATCGGGACTTTTGCCATTGCTGGCAATGGGGTGGGTGCGGTTTCCGTGTGATGTGTCCGCAGTTTGACACCCCTGGCTTAGACTCATAGCTTAAAACTTGAAAGTTCAATTTTTGGAATCAAACTAATGTTTTGAATCTTTTATGTTTTACACATCAGCTTTTTAAGTGTTGCTTAAGGCAGAAATCTAGCAAGAATAAGATGAATTTTGTAGGATCTTATCATATTACTGCTTTGAATAGGACTAGGACAACGCAGCCATTCATATTTTAAGAGGAAAACATTTGGATGACTTCCTGGTTCAAGTAATAATATGAAGATCAGTTGCAGTTGTAGAAAAATACTGTGGGCAGAAAAATTAGCTGAATGATTGTTTCTGGAATTTTTTTGGGGGGGCGGGGATTTAGAGAATATTTGTACTTGCAAATAAAATTATACTTTGGAGGTCATATATAACTATGGTGCTTTTTCCTTTGTCTTTGACTTAATGGAATGGGCCTATCAGGTGGGAGTGGGATCATGGTCACTATTCAGTGTAAACAATTTAAGTCTATATAGAAAAGTACAATAATCAGTAATAGGAAATTTAAATAGTGTTTCATGAACATTAGAAGGTCAAAACAAACCTGAAGTAAGAAGCAAAATGGATGCTGACAGTCAAGCTTAGCCAAGAATGTCTTGTATTTCTTAACACAATTAAAACCAGATAGAAAGTATTTACAAGTAGATAGATAAAACATTTTAAATACAAGGCATCAGTGTTGCCACTTTCATGGTAGCCAAGGATTATCCCAGAACAAGGGCTGAGTAATTATGGATTAGATTTAACTTTTCCAAATATGCTATACACATCTTTAGCATGAGACAACTGAATCCTATCACACATCAAAGAATTAACAGCTTTTCTAATCTGTTTTCAATCATGGAGTGTCTGGCATTCAAATCTAGTCAATGTGGATGAGTTAGTTAATCTTAAAATTTTGCAAATTTACCAAAGCTCCTTTGAATGCTGTTCCATGTATTATTATATCATGAGGGGTCCTTGGTGCTCTCTGAGCTTGCTTGTTGTCTTGCAGATGTTTCATTACCCAAACTAGGTAACCTCATCAGTGCTAGTAAGGAGTACTGTTCGCTGTCAGTTTATATTCTAGTGCCGTGGTGGCGAATCTATGGCACGGGTGCCAGAGGCGGCACTCAGAGCCCTCTCTGTGGGCACGCACGCCGTCGCCCCAGTCCTAGGCCTTCAGCTGGGTTTTATAAAACCTTTTCGCTTTAGGCCTCCGCCGCAGTGTACAAAAAAAAAAAAGGTTCAATCAATCAGCCAATTTCAACTTCTTGCGGGAAAAAAAAAGATCTTGCAAAGTTGGAATTGATTGATTGAACTTTTTAGTCCCACCCAGTCTGCTGTTACCACTGCAGCCACACCCAGCCAATGAGCCATACCCACCCGGCACCCGACGATGCATAAGTGGGTTTGGGGTTGCAATTTGGGCACTCGGTCTCTAAAAGGTTCGCCATCACTGTTCTAGTGGTTTGCCTATCACTGTTGGTGAGGGTGGTCTTAGAGATTCTTTGATTGGGCTGTTTGTTGTTGGCTTCCTTGACAGTTTCTTGATTGAAGTATTTACTTGATTGTTGGTCTGATGTTGACCTTGGAGTTAATCTATGCTGATCTGCGTGCTGATAGCTGATGGAGCGTTGCATGGGTCTTTTTGTTCCTTTTTGGGCTGGGTGATAGCCTCTTTTGCATCGTCTATAGATGTTGTTAATGTCTTATGTGTCTATTGATGGCTGATTTGCCAGAGTACCAGGCTTCTAGAAATTTCCTGGTGTTTTTGGACTTGGTTTGGTCTAGGATGGTCACATTTTCCCAATTGAAACTATGGTTAAATCTTGTCTATATGTTGTGAAATTAAAGATTTTTCATCATGTCTTCTGACTGCTAATTGTGTTCCTGGATGCTTTCTGTCTGTATTATATCTGTCTATAGGCTGAACTAAAACAAGCCCTGGATCATGTGGAAAGCTGTATTAGAAAGTTACCTAGGATGCAGTGGAGGCAGTATTCCTATAGTATTGATAGAAAATATTTATTTGATTTTGCTTGTGCTTATACACGTACACATAAAGTTTTTATTGTTGTATTCTAGCTGCACCCAATCTTACTGAAAACTCTTTTATGTCTGTTCTGTGTAACTGTTGCCCAACTGGTAATGTATAATTAAACAAATGATATAAAATGAACAATAATAGGTCATTGTAGAGTAGAATAGAGCTGGAAGAAACCTTGGAGGTCTTCTAGTCCAGCCCCCTGATCAAGCAGGAGAATCTATACCATCTCAGACCAGTGATTGTCTAGTCTCTTCTTAAAAATGTCCAGTGATGGAGCGCCCACGATTTCTGGAGGCAAGCTGTTCCACTGGTTGATTGTCCTCACTATTAAGAAGTTTCTCCTTACTTCCAGGCTGCTTCTCTCTTTGATCAGTTCCCAACCATTGTTTCTCATCCTTCCTTCTGGTGCTCTGGTGAACAAGGTGACCCCCTCTTTCTTGTAGCAGCCCTCAGATACCGGAATACTGCTATCATGTCTCCCCTATTTCTTCTTTTCTTTAGACTAGCCAAACTCAAGTCCCACAGCCGTTCTTAGTATGTTTTGGTTTCCAGGCCTTTGATCATCTTAGTTGCTCTTCTCTGAATTTTTTCCAAACTCTCAACATCTTTTTTGTGATATGGTGACCAAAATTGGCTGCAGTATTCCAGGTGTGATTAGGGTTTTATAAAGTGGTAATAATATTTCACGTGATTTTTATTCCATGCCTCTGTTTATACAACCCTGGATTATATTAGCTTTTTTGGC
Organism: Protobothrops mucrosquamatus; assembly: GCF_001527695.2. Taxonomy (NCBI): domain Eukaryota; kingdom Metazoa; phylum Chordata; class Lepidosauria; order Squamata; family Viperidae; genus Protobothrops; species Protobothrops mucrosquamatus. The sequence goes on along the minus strand of NW_015386262.1, from coordinate 929,030 downwards.
TGCTGCTGCACACTGCGGGCTCATGGTCAAGTGATTGTCCACTAGGACTCCAAGGTCCCCCTCTCAGTTACTGTTTTTGAGCCATGTCTCGCCCAATCTGTACTTGTATCTTTGATTTTTCCTGCCTAAATGTAAAACTTTGCTTTTCTCCACATTGAAACTCATTGGATAGGACCCATTGTTCAAGTTTGTCTAGATCTTTTTTGGATCCTGAGTTTGTCTTCTGGGGTGTTGGCTACTCCTGTCAGTTTGGTGTCATCTGCAAATTTGATGAGTTCCCCTTCAATTCCCTCATCTAAGTCATTTATGAAAATATTGAAGAGTACTGGCCTAAGATGGAACCTTGTGGTACCCCACTGCTTACTTCTCTCCATGTGGATGTAGTGCCATTGAGGACTACTTGTTGAGTATGATTTGTCAGCCAGCTGCAGATCCATCTGGTGGTGATGTTGTCTATTCCACCTTTTTCTAGCTTACCAAGGAGTAGGTTGTGGTCTACTTTATTAAATGCCTTACTGAAATCTAAGTATACTATGTCCACAGCATTTCGCTGGTCTACTAGTTTAGTCACTTTATCAAAGAATGAAATAAGATTGGTTTGGCAGATCAGTTTTTAACAAACCTGTGCTGGCTACTGGTTATGACTTTGTTTGCTTCTAGTTGTTTGCAGATCTGGGTCCATTTTCCCCCGTTTTTCTTGAAGATGGGAAACACATCAGCCCTTTTCCAATCCTCAGATACTTCCTCTGTGCTCCAGATTTTTGAAAAATGTGGTGCAGTGGTTCTGAGATAACACCTGCCAACTCCTTCAGAACTCTGGGATGTAATCTGTCAGGCCCTTGTGATTTATATTCGTCAAGGTCGATAGGTGTTCTCTTATCATTTTCTTGCTTATTTTAATTTTTGTTTCTAATTTGTCTTTTGCAGTGGGTTTTTTTTTGTATGTTGGGCTGTGGTTTCTTTTTGTGTGAAGATTGATGTAAAGTATGAGTTAAGCAGTTTTGCTTTCTCCCTGTTGCCTGTTATTTCCTTGCCATCTTCTCTCTTTAGTAGACCTACAATTTCCTTGACTTTTTTCTTGTTAATATGTTGGAAGAAATTGTTTTTATTATCCATGATTTCTGTTGCAAGTCATTGTTCATTCTGAGCCTTTGCTTTCCTGACTTCATCTTTGCCATGTTCTGGCTGTCTGCTGATAATCGGTCTTAGTTATGTGCCCCTCTTTACATTTTTTGTATTTGTCCTTTTTGTCTTTCAGTTTGTCGGGGAGATTTTTGTGCAACCAAACTGGTTTCTTCTTGAATTTCTTGTTTTTCATTATAATAGATTGAGCTCAAATTTTAGGCCTTCAACTTCCCATTCTTTATTTTGATATCTAGTTCTTCTGCAAGCCTCTTGCTTATATTCAGCATAATGCCTGGAGTGGAAGGATACCAAAAAGCCCTACTCACAATCCAGTTTTTATGATTGTGGGTCCTACTGAGAAGGCATTTGCAGGGGTTGTGTTGGCACAAATGTTTCTGTCTTCTAGCTTAAAATTGAATTTGTTCATTCTGTTCAAAGTAAACTACGCAAGGTCTTGATTTAATGCTTTTAAGAGGCAGACTATCATAAAATCTCACATCTGGGTGTGTGAGAGGTCCTGTAGGGATTGAGAAGGGTTTGTGGCTGTGCGCCAGAGACACCAAATGGATTGGGAAGGGCACAGCAGTAGAATAGTGTGGGTCGCAAAGGGTAGCTGGGGGTTGTGTGAAAGTCAGCATGGGGAAGCAATGTGGGTAGGAAAAGGTACATGAGGCCATGCAAGAGGGGCCATGCAAGTTAGGGAAGGTTCATGGGGGTATATAAGAGGTGCTGTGTGGTTTTGAGAAGGTGGGCGGGCGGCACAGGTCAGGGAATCGATGAGTGGCACAGATCAGGAAAAGTGTGCTAGGGATGGTATGGGCCAAGAATGGTATGTGAGGGCCCTTCCCTTCCCACAGCTATGTGTTGCTAGGTGGAGGAGGAACTGAGAGATTGCAAGACTGGCTGGGAAACTGTCACATAACATTGTAAATGAAGATTGTATGACCATTTGAAGTTATGATGAAGGACTTATGACAAGTTCTTGAAATTCTGGTTGTTGTATTGTAATCAGTGAAGAACATTTGGGCCCACCCATATTTACAACTCCCTTTCGGCTACTGCTTACTCACTGCCACCAGCTGCTCCCATTGCCTGGCCCTGCCTACCACCTGTATGCTACTACTGTACTGGCCTAGGCCTTCTTTTCCAGAGATGCAGCCGGGCCTTCTCTTGGAAGCTGGCCAGGGGTTTTACAAAAGAAGGACTTGTACGGGTTGGGGGGAAAGAAGGTCAGCGTGTGAAAAAAAGACCCTTTTGCGCAGCTGGGCCCTTTCCCCCCTTATTGGCCTTTCATAGCTCTCCTGGCTCCTTCTGTCATAAAAGAAGGACCTGGATGGCCCAAGAAATCAGACCCAAGCTGCACTAGCATAAAATTATGCCCCAGGTGGTATTAAGAGTATGGGGGAAGATAGGTGGATGGAAGGAGTTGAAATAGAAGCAATTGTTACCTTCTCCCGAGAGTGGCTTGAATCCAGCTAGCTTCTTGCCTAATGATCAGGTAGGATTCATTCATCAACAACTGGGATTGTCAGAAATGCCATCAGGAAGCAGAGCAGTCACTTGACAATTCACTTAATGACTGTCTTGTTTAGTAATGGAATTGCCAGTCGTTACAGGTGAAGACTACCTGTAGATTAAAAACATTTGGGGAAACGCCTATCTTTAGATTGCTGCAAATATGAATTTTTATTCAGAGTCTGGCTTTTCTGAACTTGCTTTCTTGTACATATGCCATTTTTTAAAGTTTTAGAAAACCAATAGTATTTATATTGAGGCAATTTAATCCAGGTATAGCATTTGCTACCTTTCTATCATAGGTAGAGCATTGAGTATAATCAAACAATATAGTAGACCATTGATGAGCTTTTAAAAAAAATCAGTTTCTGCCAGTATTTAAGACATCTGGTGTTGGCAAAATAACTCTTGTAGAAAATTATTTGAAATGTAATACCTAGTAATATTAAACAAAGAATGATTCACTTGATTTTTAGATACTCAATCATATTTAAAACTAACACTGAATTTAATTTGAGACTTGATATTTATGGGAACGTATAGACATACATGAACAGCTTTGCATGCATGCTAATGTTTGTCTCTTAATTGAAAACTTCCAAAGTGCTATTTTGTTTTGGCAATGCAGTGTTAGCTGCTGCTGCTTCTTAAGAATTTTTCATTTATTGGATCGTCATTATTTTATTACTTAAGCTATATTCTATTTTCATCTTCTCATGGTTCTGTTACACAAGTGGAAATACGGATCTTCAAATGAAGCTGATAAGAAATTGTGACCTGGTTATAATTAAATAGATGTTTATTGGTCTGGATGCTGCAGATTTTCTTTGTATTACAGTAGCTTCCATAGATTTCAGAGTCATAATTAATACTGCCATGAGCCATGCTTTGTCTAAAGCAGGGGTAGGCAACCTGGGCTCTTTTATGACTCGTGGACTTCAACTCCCAGAATTCCTGAGCCAGCATGGCTGGCTCAGGAATTCTGGGAGTTGAAGTCCATGAGTCATAAAAGAGCCAGGTTGCCTACCCCTGGTCTAAAGAGTCCCAGAGAGTAGCTGTATCATTTTGTATTCAGGTACTCCATGCATGTAACCTGACTACGATAGTCATATTGTGAAAATGTCATGGCATTTTGCAGAATTTTAAAGGTGCCCATTGCCTCCCTCGGTTTTTGTGCCCTAAAAAGATTCTTTCTATTCGAATACAGTCATGTACTACATGCTAGAATAGAGAAAAACTAAGCAACACGTAAGAGAAAGCTGAAACATTTCTGCTTTCACTCTTGTTCTACATTTTAAACAAAACTATTATTGATTGGGCTGGTTAAATCCAAACAGCTTGCTTTTTAAGCTTAAAAAAATGATCTTAATTGTTACGTTAGTAATTTCATTTGCGCGGCTCAATTTTAAGTAATTTATTTTACTTTGATCTGTAAATACTGATTTTTGTTTAACTGCTAACATTGGTTAACATGACCTTTGTGTTTAATAATGCTTTCATTTTTTTAATTTGTTGGCAAAACATTATTTGAAAGATAAATGGCTTTGAATTAAGCCATAACGCCTATGAAACAATAGCAGATTTCACATTTTAAAAAGGGACTGCTTGTAGAGATGTCTGGTCTTAGGTGCATATGGTATATATTTCTTATTCTAAAAAGGACTTCATTAGTTCTCAAAGCTTTCTGGATGCTGTTAAATGTAAGACTTAATACAAAAACTGTACTTTTGTGTTGCCTACCAATTAAAGTGCAAGCTAGCCCACACAATAATAATATTCTTCAGGATTGGCTGTGTTTAAAGGAAGAAAGAAAGAAGGTTCAAAGTACTTCTCTTATTATTCTCAGCACTATTAATAGCACTCGGTTTTGGGGTTTCACAAGTAATAACCTCAGCTATAACACTGAACCCAAAGTCTCCTTCATATAGGATAATGTTGAGTAGCAATATTCAGTGGCAAAAACATGAAACGTTATGCAGATGGGGAAGATTGGCTGCAGAACTTTTTAGGACTCATGAAAGTAGTGTAAAATGGGCAATGTCTGATTATTTTTAGTTTGCCTGCTTTCCTCTTTTGGTTCTCTTTCTGAATAATTTGAGGCAAACAGAACAAACATGTACATCTTTTCTCTGATGTAAGTTTCACTATGAACTATGGAACAAACAGATTTTTAATTGGTAATTTTCAAACTGAAAGATTTTTGAATTATTTATTTAGAGAAGATGTTTCACTGTTTGGTAGTAGAACTTTTATACATGGATACTGTAGGTAGCCTTTTCCTTGGAGATAATCATTTCTAGCTCTTCTAAAAAGAAGACACCATTTGAAATGTCTATATGTAATTTATCAAATTGACTATACCACCAAAGTCAGGTAACAGTGCAGTCATTACATCTTTCTGAAGTTTTTTTTTACATGATAAAAACACATGCAATTATTATTATTTATAGGTAAGACTGCTGAGGTGGAGAAGTGGGGATTTTAGGTATTGTCTTCTGACCACAGTAATACTTTTACCATTCTCTAGCTACGTTGCTTTGGGGAAAAGATGTTGAAATATGTTGAAGGATTCCCATATTTAGTACTGTTTCATAATTCTCCTTCCCAGGGGCAAATGTATAGGGTGCTATATCTTTCTTATATGGATTTGTCATGGATGCTTATAATAATGAGAAAAGTGCATCCTTTTTTTGAGCCATTGTTTGCACAAAACACTTGAACATGTTCATCTAAAATACACCAGGCTTTATTCCATCAGAAAGATAAAAGTTCCATTTAATTTTGCCAAGAAAGTACATGTATTTGGGACAAACATTTATGCTAATTTCTCTGAAATTGCATCGCCTTCCATTTTCTAATAAACAGCTATTTCTGTAGGTTTAATATTTTCATATATTTGAGGGGAGAGATCAACTGAAAGAAATTGAATGTTATTCAGACACATGAGATTTGAACAAGTCTTGCAGTTGGTGAGCACGCTAATGTTGGTGAGCACGCTAATATCTTTTTTTCTGTATGGCTAGGGTTGTCTGCAGATAAGACCCTATTACTTACAGAAATATAACTAACTGGCAATCATTGGGGGAATTTAATCTTTCAGTTTTGAAATAAATGAATTTCAACAACTGTAGAATCAGGCTGCAGCATACCAAAATTGTCAAAAGTGAAGGGGGTCTGAATACTTTCTGAATGCACTGTATGACTATTTCAAGTGCAGAGTAAGATCTGACCTGGTGCTGGAAGTTGTAGAATTTGGATAGGGGTAAAAGTAGGATAAAATTGAATCCTAGCAAGACTGGGCTTCTGTTTGTTCAGAAAATATCTGGTACTCTCTCTAGTCCAATGTTCTCAGCAGTAATATCCACCTTCTAGAACAGAAATCTAGATGGATCCATTTCATCTGAACTTTAAGATTTCAACTAACCAAAGAAACATTTAAAATCTATCATTAGTACAATACTCCTATGTGTTGTCTCTCGTTATAATAATTTGGGAAAGGCTTTGAAAATTTTAAGGATAATGTTTATGTTATGCTGTTCTTTAGTTTTGATTTTTGTATTTTGCTGCTAGGAGTCCAAATGAATTATGCTTGTATGTATGATAAATATTGTTCAGAAGCAGAAATAAATAATACATATGCTATTGTGTCAAATACGTTATTACGCATTTTGAAATGTTAATTAATTACTTAAGGTTAAGCTGTTTTTTTGCTCTGTTGCAGGCTAAAGAAATCTTAACAAAAGAATCCAATGTTCAAGAAGTAAGATGTCCAGTAACAGTTTGTGGAGATGTCCATGGACAATTTCACGATCTCATGGAACTTTTCAGAATTGGAGGCAAATCACCAGACACAAATTATTTGTTTATGGGGGACTACGTTGATAGGGGATACTACTCTGTTGAAACAGTAACACTTCTGGTAGCGCTTAAGGTAATAAAAATACATTCAAAACATGTTGGCATTAGAAATAACAAGCATACAGAAAATTTTGTGGTTGCTTCCAAATATTTTGAACTTTATTTTGTGTTTATATTCTGAATTATTGTAAGGATTTAATGCTGTTGAAAATTCTGCACAAAATAATTGTACAGGAGAAAATTATATTATTGTGTAATTCAAAGAGACTCCTACATACTAAATAAGATGTTTAGATATACAGGTAGTCCTTGACTTACAACCATTCATTTAGTGACAGTTCAATTTTACAATAGTATTGAAAAAAGTGACTTATGACCATTTTTTTCACACTTGGTCATGTGATCAAAATTCAGCTGCTTGGCAGTATCCGGGGGTCATGTGATCCCGTTTTGCGACCTTCGACGTGTAAAGTCAATGGGGAAACCAGATTCATTTAACAACTGTATTACTAACTTAACAACCACAGTGATTCACTTAACAGCTGTGGGAAGAAAGGTCATAAAATGGCGCAAAATTGACTTAACAACTGTCAAGCCTAGCAACAGAAATTTTGGGCTCAATTGTCGTAAGTTGAGGACTACCTGTAGTTAGAACTTCCATGTTTCTGTAGTTAAAACTTCCATGTTTCTGTAGTTAGAACTTCCATGTTTCTTTAGTTTGTATCTCCATTTTAATAAGATGGAAAAGAGATTGATAAGATTCTACTCTTGAATTTAAATTCAGTAGTCTCTCCCGCTTCCCCCCTATATATCAATACTATCAATCTAAACAAAATGGGGTAGGAGGAATACAGATATTTAAAATTTGGTTTCAAGAGATGTTTAGAAAATTATATTTTCTCTATACACCTGTAACTAATGATTATGATAGGGGAAGATATATGTTAATAGAGATGGGGAAAAGTCAAGGTAGGCAATGTAAAATGAAAAACTCTTAATTGCTCTAACTACGTTGTTTTATAGGTCCGTTACCGTGAACGCATCACAATCCTTCGAGGGAACCATGAAAGCAGGCAGATCACCCAAGTATATGGTTTCTATGATGAGTGTTTAAGGAAATACGGAAATGCAAATGTCTGGAAATACTTCACAGATCTTTTTGATTATCTTCCTCTTACTGCTTTGGTGGATGGACAGGTATGCTGAAAATATGACTTCTTGTTAATAGCAACAAAAATACAAAATAGGGTGAATGTTCCAATATATTTTAATCAGATGTTTTCCTTTTAAAATCATCTATAACTTTCAGTAAACAAGTTCAGCTACCTCTAGTTCTTGATAATTAAAAAAAAGATATTCTAATACTAGTTTTCAAAACTTTCACAGATTTTCTGTCTACATGGAGGTCTCTCTCCATCTATAGATACACTGGATCATATTAGAGCACTGGATCGTCTCCAAGAAGTTCCACATGAGGTACGTTAATGCCATTTGAATTCTCAGTTGTGTTTATGCATGTTAATGTCTAATGGTACTCTTTAAATTTTTTTCTTTTGTAATTTTTATTAAAAATTACAATATTTTATTAAAAATAAAACAAAACAATACTATAAAACAATACAATACAATAAAAAATACTAAAAAGAAAATGATATAAATAAAAAAATATAAAATGCAGAAAAAATAGAAAAAAGAATATAGTAAAGAAAGGTAATATATAAAGAAGGGACTTCTCCCTTCATCACAAGTACAAACAATTTTAGTAATTTATCACTTTCTCTTAAAATACAGCAAATTATCTCCTCATATCTGATTTTTCATATTTGTAAGCAATCAACAAAACTGTATCAGTTTAGTCCTGGAATCAGCAAAAGTCCATTAAGTGTTATCTGAGGTTACATACCTATTTTAACCTTGATCAACTAAAGCAACTGTACATTCCTTCCATTTACTCTTAACAATTTTCATCTTTTATTCATTCAGAAAATGTCCTAGATTTTTATTTTTCATTTTTTTCTTTATCTCTTCTCTCAAAATTCTTCAAAACATTAACAAAGTATAGGAAATTTATGCATTTCACTCTTTTAGATTATTTGTATATCCTTTTTAATTATTAGATCATCAGCTGGTTTCTTTTGTGTATCCAAGTAACATTTATTTCTACATCATTTTTGGAGTTTATCGTTTTTAAATCCACTTTCAAACCAGTTTCACTTTTGTCATGTAAAACCTATTACTCTTCCATACTATATTTTAAATATAGTCTGACTATAGAGGCAGACAATCTTACAATTAATTTCTAGGTCCACATCCTTAAATATATCCAATGTTAAGATATTTTTCTTAATTCTGTAATTGTGAGTTGACTTGGAGTATTCCCCTTTATAATCTTTAGTTCCCTCTGGTATCCATTTTTTAAAAGTTTTTTTTTAAAGAATTCAAAACATAAGTATTTTCCCATAGGAAGGTTCTTTATAATTAATTCTCAAATCTTATTTCAAATTTACCTGGTGTCTATTTGTAACTTTGTAATCAAATTTTACTCATCCCTTTTGCTGTTTACTCCAAAGAAAATTATTTTTCAAGTTCTGAATATTGTAGTTAAAACTCTTTTGCTGAGGATTGAAGGAAACTCACTAGTATTTTCAGACTTGTTGATCCAAAGGTTCCTAACAGATGAAAAGCAGTTAACAAGCAAAATGATTAGAAAAGGAAGTAGGCAAACTTAAGTGTCCTTTGAAAAGCACAGATTGAGAGTTGAGGTTTGAGCATGACAGCTATTCCCTTGTCTCCCAGAGATCTAAACCCACCAGAGACCGTTTCCTGGAGCACTTGTGGGTGATCTCAAGTCCTTTCCTTGTCTGAAGAAAAATTATTGGAGAATCAGTCTGCTTGGTGGCTCTTCATTCTTCTGTGGTCATGGGCGTCACTTTTTGCATAGCCATCTTCAGTCTGTTATTATTCTCCAGAAGTCGGTACTCTTCAAATTACTGAAGAGTCCTGAGTTGGCCATAAACATTTCATTTCACGCCATTAATTTTAATGCTTTAATTGTTGAAATGATTTGGGTTCCTTCTAAAATTACTTTTTAAAATTGCTGTCTACTGTTACATCTGATTTTAATGTATTAACTGATTACGGAGTTTGTGGAACCCTAAGAGACACAGAATTTCAATCTAGGAGGAAAGACCTAAGTATTTAAATTCCTGACTTGATAGGGAATCAGTCCACAAGTAGAGAATTCGTTGCACTCTCCTTGTTGCTGAATATCAATTAACAAGAGCAAATTAAAGGAAATAACTACTACTACTACTACTACTACTACTACTACTACTACTACTACTACTACTACTACTCCTCACAGTTACTACTATTGAGCAAGGTACCACTTATACTGTACCTGTGCATTTGGTTTTTCTTGCCTAAATGTAAAACCTTACTTTTTTCACCATTGAATTTCATTTTGTTAGATAGCACCCAGTGTTCAAGTCTGTCAAGATCCTCCTGTTTCTTAAGCCTGTCTTCTGGAGTGTTGGCTATTCCTGCCAGCTTTGTGTCGTCTGCAAATTTGATAAATTCCCCATCTATCCCCTCATCCAAATCCATATCCCGAATTGTAGTTCAGCAATATTGGAAAGACAATAATCTCCCCAATCTAGTAACATAATCTTTCTTTAACCTTCATAATGGTGGATTCAGAATTATATAGAATTAAAAGTTAATACCCTGGCTCTAATTTTAAATTCATCAGAATTGGTTAGTTCTCTTACAGGTTACCAATGTGTTGCAAAATTCTCTGGGTACTATTATTACATATCCCCGACAATCTTGCTAAATAAATCTTATGATTGTCAGCATTTAAATATTTGTGTCCAGTGCTCTTTTATTGAGAAGGGGTATCAGCAGAATACAGAGATAAATTGTTTTACAAGCCCCATGTACTCCAATGTTGGTTGAGGGACTTTTCAAAACAGCTAAGAGATGGAAAATTATGTAGAAAATGAGGTGATTTTGCTAGTTTCTCTGATGGAACAAAGATTCCAGTGGTTAAAAGACACGAAATAAGTGTTACATAGAGTGTCTTATTGCTACAGATAATGGTCTATAAGAATGAAGTAAAATAGATTTTGATTATGAATTTCTCATATTTCTGAGAAATCATCTAGCCTTGATTTCTATACTGTGTTACAGAAGAATGAACTTCACTCAATTTTTACTACCTTGGAGTGAAGAAGTAAACCAGTTAGGTAAAGTGACTGCTAGTGTTGGCAGTCACAACTCAAACTTACAGTGTTTATCTAATTTTCACTGTTCTGAGTTATATTTTCACCATTCTGAAAGAAACTTCTTTCTATAGATGGCTAGTGTGTGGGCAAGGAGATGCTGGCGGGTTTTTCTTCCCAGAAGTACATTCATTGCCACAATGCCTTTCAGTATTGTTATGTCTTACAGTATTGTTGTTCACTAAAATTAGCTTTAGTTGAATTCAGCTGTAGCTGAAAAGTAGCTATAATTGAATTCCTAAGAATGCCCAGGTGTAGGGAACGTAGCAATACAGAAATTCTGGATTTCTAGTATTTTTTACTATAATGTTTACCATTAGCACTGGATAAAAGCGTACTATTCTAAAATATTTAGCCATTCCAATTGCTATTTTGAAAGTTTCCCTACGTTGTATTAGGCATTTTCGTTTTTAAAGGCTAAATCATAATGCTGAAATATTTCCTAGGGTCCAATGTGTGATTTGCTGTGGTCAGATCCTGATGACCGGGGTGGCTGGGGTATTTCTCCTCGAGGAGCTGGCTATACTTTTGGACAAGACATTTCAGAAACTTTCAACCATGCTAATGGTCTTACATTGGTTTCAAGGGCTCATCAGCTGGTAATGGAGGTAAGCTTGTTTTGACCTGCTCTAAACTCTTTTGAGACATTTAAAACAAACCCAGATCATACCCTGATATATTTTAATGCAGTAATATATTTTATTTATAACTACAGCTTATATTATCTGCAGGGATTCTTATTAAAATTACATATTTTCTTTTTTCAGGGATACAACTGGTGTCATGATCGGAATGTAGTAACAATTTTTAGTGCTCCAAATTATTGTTACCGTTGTGGTAACCAAGCTGCAATTATGGAGCTTGATGATACTCTAAAATACTCATTGTAAGTATTTTAAAAATATTTCTATGAGAGTGACCAAAGTGCATTATTTATACTTCCTAGTTAAAGCTTTCTCAGAAAAAAAGTCATCTGTGCTCGAAATAAATATGCACTGTTGCTTGATCTGGTCTTGCCAGGTATTTCAGAAGAGATTATTTGTGGAATATCAAATTTATTTTAAATTTGCATAGTTTTAAAATAAAAAACATTTCAGTTTGGATATTTCAGGGGGTACTCATTGATTCATGAAATTCATAAAAACTTAACAGCAATCCTTCTTAATTTTTTTCTGGATAGGTTCTTTGACGTTTAAGACCTAAATTACGTTAAGAAATACTTGCTTCTGTTATATTAATACTATGTATGTTGAGGAATCTTTTTACTTCTAAGATTCACACAAATAGGTTGAATTGTTTTTTGTGTAAATTCAGTGAATGACAAGACATTAATTCTGTGCCTGAATAGAGCTTCCTTTGGAAATTCTTTTTCTCCCAAACTGGCTCCTGCCATTTACTTTGCCACAAACTAATCAAGGAGAAAAGCAACCTAGAACTAAGGAGAAACTTCCTGACAATTAGAACAATTAACCAGTGGACCAACCTGCCTCCATAAGTGGTGAATGCTCCAACACTGGAAGTTTTTAAGAAGAGACTGGACAGCCATTTGTCTGAAATGGTATAGGCGAACCTTTTAGAGACTGAGTGCCCAAAAACTGGCCCGGCCCCCCCAGCCAGCCCCCGCTCTGCTCCCTGTTCCGCCCACCCGCAGGGCCACTCATCACAGATCGCCCAGGCAGCCTTACAGCGCCATGGCGGCCATGCCCTCTGCCCGCACTCCACAGCATCATCTGCACATGATGGGGTGCGAGGGCAGAGTCGTGCCCCTGCTGCCTGGCTGCCATGTGCTTGCCTGCACTGCTCTGTGTGGGCCGCGTCTGGGGGAGCCTTTCCTCTGGGCAGGCTGCTGGTGAGGGGGTTGTGGGGGAGGCGGGCTGGGGCAACGGTGTGTGTGCCCACAAAGAGGGCTCCGAGTGCCACCTCTGGCATGGGTGCCATAGGTTTGTCACCACTGGTATAGGGTTTCCTGCCTGAGCAGGGGGTTGGACTAGATGACCTCCAAGGTCTCTTCCAACTTTACTACTACTACTACTACTACTACTACTACTACTACTACTACTACTACTACTACTACTATAATTAGTGGCATTATAGGGAAGCTTCTCTGTCCTGAAGAAATTATTCTGAAGTATTTTTTGAAATTTCAAACAGTATGAAGTATATTACAGATTATTTTAAAAACATCAGGAGATCAACAAATTCTAATTCTCTCTTTCAGTTTGCAGTTTGATCCAGCACCACGCAGAGGTGAACCACATGTTACTCGTCGCACCCCAGATTACTTTCTGTAATGAGATTTTCCACTTGTACAGTATTGCCATGAACCATGTGTTGACCTAAAGGAACATGGGAAGAGCAACAGTAACTCCAAAGTGTCAGAAAACATTTTAACATTGAAACCCGTTTTCACATGGACCAAAAGATGTGCCATATTGAAATTCAAAGCCTCTTGTCTGTCAGCGACTGTGACCACTTTAGAATGAACCAGTTCATTGCATGCTTGAAGCAACATTGTTGGTCAAGAAATCAGTTTCTGGCATAGTTCTACTTGTAGTTACTTTTGCTTTCTCTGAGAGACTGCAAATATTAATACGTAGACATTTAAACACTTCGTGAATTACAAGTAACTTTCCATTTAGCTTTAGCTTTCCAGCATGATTGTAGATAAGAATAGCAAACTATCATTGAAGCTTAATGAACATTTTAAATAAGCACCAAGACTGACTTTTCTTATTTGTGTTCTTATTTTGTTTTTTAGGGAAACAGTTTAATTTAATTGTCTTATTGTTTCATCTGAACTCTGTTCCCACCTCATTTTTCTCTCACACTTTTCCTCTACAAAGTGTCCCATGTATGTGTTCATCATAGTGAATTAGTTTGAAAGAACAATTTATTTCTGTAAGACGTTGCTGCTGGAGAGTGTTGCAGCATTTTTCATAATAAACTTGTGAACTAAGTTTGGAAGATGGTTGACTTTAAAATGTATTGCAAGCACATATCATGATGTATTTAATAAAAAAATAGCTTTTATGTCTCTTTGAACCTTTGAAGGACCCAAACAATACTGAGTTCAGGAAACATATTACAGTACGTAAAAATCAAAATCTAAGGATCAGATTTGGTAATCTGTGATGTATTAGGAAGGCAAATAATTACTGCCATAATTATATTAGCATTTGTCAAATACTATTCTGTGAAACAGATCTTCTGACATTTAATTCTATATTTAAAGTGGAAAAGCTTCGATTGTGAAGTTAAATCTAACTTCACCTAAGCATAGTCTTAAAAATTATATATCCTCAATGTTCCTGATGAAGTTTCTTTTTATACTTTTAAGCAAAAGAATATGAGGTTACTGCTTCTGTGCTACTGAATGAAGAATGGAGAGGAACTGGTGAGAGATCATAAATCAATCTCAATACTCTGTAACCCATTCTTAGTAGTAACAGTCTCTCATACACATTATGACTCTCTTGGGCAGCTTACTTTCCCTCAGTTTGAGCAGAAGGCAGTGAATAAGTCATAGGCTAAATACTCCAAATACTTGTTTAATATATTCTGATCCCAGAACTTGGGATATTTAAATAGCTAGGAAAAATGAGCCTATTACGATGGAAGTTAAATTCTTACTTGTAATTGTTGGTATCACACATTTGTTGAATGATGATGGAAATAGTGTAACAATGGGGATATACCAACAAGCCACCTGTAACTGATTGTCTCAAATGTGAAAATCAAAACATGTATTAACAGTGATTTCCTCTTCCTTTGTAACTAGTGTTTTTACTTACCATTCAATAAAGTAGTAACAGAATAATGAAGTTGGAAGAAAAGTCCTTATGTGCACAGGGCATGTTAAAGTGTTGTGCATACTTCGTGATTCTTAAAACTTTTTCATGGAATGAAGTGGGCTGATACCTTCAATTTCAAGTAGTTGGCCTTGTAGCAAGGGTTGCTGTTCAGAAGCTGGAAAAATTGCTTTTGTAATTCCCAGCCAAGGCATTTTTAAGTCTACATATATAACTATAAATTTATAGAGAGACTTTTCAGTTTCCTTTTCCTGGAAAAATTTCAAAAATTGAGCTTTTCTTGTTACAAAAAACAAAAAAGGGACAACTATTATAAAGAAATACTATCAGTACCATTATTACTCTTCATTTCCCCCTAGTGTCAGTTTACTAGAATATTCATTTTAATAGAAATTTAACTCCAAATAGAAATTTAACTCCAAATATTAAAAAAAATATCTTCAAATAGAAAGTTGATGCCAACTAAAATACTGGTAAGAAAAAAACCATAAGTAATAAGCTGAAAGTGGCCAGGTTTTTCTGTGAATTAGCCAGATGAAACACTAGTTTGAACAATTTCATTTTTCTTGCACTGTTTTAACTGAATAATATACTGCAACTTCATTTTGCATCATCTTTTCTCCACATGATCCCATATTTAAGCACAGATTATTAGAAAATGTTTCCATGTAAAGTATGTTACCCAATTTTAAATATAGTAACTTTCATGATTGCAATTCTTATGCCATGATGATTGGAGAAGCTTCTCAAAGTGGAAATCACCCTGCTGCTTCTTGGATTTCCATTGTCTAATTGGCTGCTTTTAAGACATTTTTCTAAGCAAGTTACTGTCCTTAGTTAAATATGGTTTCTGGAAGTGTAAGAGAAAGTTGAAATTGTTCTTTTGAAAAAGAAAAGACCTATTCACTGGTCTTGTGAGCCTATTATGCAGAAGAATCATTGTTTAAAATTGTTCAGCTGAAAAAACAGGTAGTAAATGTTTAGAATAACTTGAACATAATAAAGTATGGACTATTTTATACTTCTATGTTAACATACTAATAGGAAAACACATCATACCTAGTCATTTACATCACAAAACAGTGGGCAATTTAATGGTATTTAATAAACCTAACAAGTTGATTATGATCTATGAAAGTTCATATGATAGGTCTGTTAGCCTTTAACATGTTTTAATACTCTTAACTTGTTTTAAAGAGTCATGTTTTGAAAATATAGTTAGCATGGCCAGAAAGGAAGTCATAGGTAAATCCTTTTAATTTTTTTTTTGGGGGGGTAGTATCTAGCCAACTTTGGCTTATCTAGAAAGCTAATTAGGAAACATCTAGGAAGTACCGTATAGAGTTGGTTTGTTCAGGAACTTGGAAAACATCCTGAAAAAAGGTGGTAAGACAAAACTAACTCAATGAGAATCCATGGAGATACCAATATAAATTGTTCAGCTCATGCTTAATTCAAAGGCGATTTTACTTACAAGTAATCCTTGTTTAGTGACCTAACAACTCAATTGTTAAGTGGTTGCTAAGTGTAATTGGGACTGCTTCTGGACTCACTTCAACTTCTCTTTGCTTCACAGGGCTGCGAAGGTCATAGAACCAAGGATTGCTTGCAAAATTATCTTCATCATCATAAATGCAGTTTATGCTAAACAGGGCAGTTGCTAAACAAGGGTTATATTATACCAGATGGTGCTGGTGATGGGGGGAATCGGATTATTTTCATCAATATCTGGGCTAAGTATTTCACTGGCTGGCAGCGATTGCTATCCCTTGTATTGGGTTTATAATACTTCTAGATCTATCTGGACTTGTCTTTTTGCTGCAGTTCACTCCATATGCCTAAGGAAATTTAATGCTCGAAGATTGAGCACTCTACTTCTACAAATATTAGAAGGTGGTGTTTGATGACACTAATATGCACTATATTTATCAAGCAACAGAGGTGAGATTTTCCAGCTTGGAACAAAAAGGTTTTCTGTCTTATGACTGATGTATAAAAGTGAGAGGGAGTAGTAAGGACATAAATTGTGATATTGCTGTCAAACAATATCAAACATCATATGGCATTCATCTGAGGTAGTTTAGGACTGTTTTTGGGGGTAGTTTTTGCTTTGCTTAAGAGCTAATTTAAACGTTGGTTTAAGTGGTAAGAGACCTCCGATTCCAAACAACACTGGCTTAGTATTAGAGAATTGAATCTGCTCCTTGATTTGGAAATAGTCTTTCAATAGATGCTCCTCTCAAAATTATATTTATTGGGGTGAGGGGGGTGAGGAGGAGAAAACGTAATGTACCATTTGAAATTTTATTGTGCCAGGAGTAAATGTAATGCTATTATATAAGCAGGCCCCTTTCTACGCTTCTTTCAAACATCTATGCTGTTAAAATAAAACTTTTTTTGGGGGGGGGAGAGGGTGAATAACTAATACATCAATTTTGTATTCTTGCTAAAGAAACAACCTGAATAATTCTCCTAGCTCTGGGTAATGGCGACTAACATCTTACTTGATATGAAACAATAGATGTAGAGCAGTGTTTCTCAACCTTGACAATTTTAAGGCATGTGGACTTCAACTCCCAGAATTCCACAGCCAGCATTGCTGGCTGTGGAATTCTGGGAGTTGAAGTCCACATGCCTTAAAATTGTCAAGGTTGAGAAACACTGATGTAGAGCATGTGCCAATGTTTGGATGATGTAGTTTCTTACCAATGATTACATGTGGAAAACATACTTGGACTGATTCACTTATAATCCAAGGGTTCGTTGAAACGTCTGATGAATTTGTGGACACACACATATAACTGTAACATAGTAAATTTAATTTCCTCGGCAGCAATGAACTGCTTTATATCTTCTTCCTATTTCAATTTCTCTGTCTTTATCAATTACTTAACATCTTGTGTGTGTGGCAAATAACCCCACGGAATAATAACCATAAGGAGCTGGATTCACACAGCACCCAGGATTATCAGACATGAATTACGTAATTGTCCAACTACAACAGGGAAATGAGAAGGGAATATAAGTATGTCGCTCAGAATAAACGAGAAACCGTCCTTTCTATTATGACGTAAAACCGTCGCCACCCTTATGAGCGGGCTCGTACCGGCAACTTCCGATTCTGCCTGAAGGACCCCGAGATACTTAAATATCTAAATACGTTTAAGGGTCTCCTTCTTCCTTTTTATATACATTTGGTTATTCCCCTCTCGGTCCCTCCGCAGTCCACTATGATGAAGCGGAGAGGGGGCGCGCGCGATGCCTGCTGAGTCGTCCAGCGCAGGCACTCAAACGACCTACCCAGCGCCGTGAGTGGAAGGGGGCGGGGACAACGATTGGGCCCTCGGTTCGGGTCCGCTCCGCCCCCAACTCTATAAAATGCAGCGGCCGCAAGGCGCTCCAGTGCGCCCTTAATTTGAGTTGGGTGGTGTGTCTTGTGTGGGGAGAGGCTAAAAGGCGCCACCGTTGCTGCCGCCGCCGCCGCTGTTGTGCTGCCTCACGGTGAGTGAGGCCGAGGCCTGGTTGAGGTTCGGGCCTCCTCAGCGGATGGTGAGGGGCGAGAACAAAGTTAGGAGGAGGAGGAGGAGGCTTGTAAGGCCGCAGCGGAGGACAGGGATGACGGCTTGAGAACCTATTGCAGGTGGTTGCTAAGGGAGCGGCTTTTTCCTCGGAAAGGGGTGCGGAGACGCGCAGCCGAAGGGCCGCCTCCGCCATCTCTTCCAGTAGCCCGGCTCGTCCTGGAGACGGACGGAGGAAGGGAGGGAAGGTGACCGACTCTAGGAATCCACACTCCTTTACAGATGTTCCTCTCCCGAGCCAGTGGAGCATTTTCCCATCCTGTTTCCCCTCCTGTTAAGGAAATAGCGGTGTTGGTTTTTTTTTGTTTTTATTTAAAAAAAAGGGGGAGTTGATACGTGCTGCGTTTCTTGACCGTGAGTTTTCGCAGGGCGTCTTTAATTTGTAAACCGTGCACACTTCCAGAGGAGAAGAGAGTGTTTTGCCCGGAGCGAAGCAAGAATACCGTAGTAGTGAGTGAAATAAAGGATAGGGCTGACGTAGCTAGCCCGGGCACTTAACCTTCTCTTGTTTTATGCAGAGGCTACCCTAATGCTTAGTCACGATTGCCTTTTAATCTGAAGGGCTTATAAAAAAAACTCTATTAACAATCTGGTGAGTTTTAAGCTTATTGGGAAAAAAAATGCAAGTAACAGTGATAAAAGGGCTGGATGCAAACCTAGCCTTAGGATTGAACGATGTCCTAAATCAGAGGATTTAAATGAGGATTTAAAGTGTCCATTCAGTTTAACGGATCTGTTTGTCTGACTAAACAGATTCGTCCTGATCTCAGTGTTGCCCAATTAAAATGTTTATATTGTTAACAATTGATGCTTAACAGTACAGGTATATTTTGTTTATGAAAAATGCTTATGATTTTAATGGGAACTTTCCTTATGAAAAATACCATGGAAATAATCGTTGTGCCTTGAGCTCTCCAAGGTAGTATGCAGTACTTACGGAATACGAAGATATTTATTATCCACTTTTGTTTTAAGGGGTCACTACAGCTGAAATTACGAATTTTGCTTGATCTTATCCAAAGTAGATTGTGTACTTTTTAGATACTAGATTCATATATTTAGTGATTTCTGGTTCTATACCTTGAAAAATAATTTGGGTTCTTCTTAAAAACACTACCGGTAATATTGATTATGTAGCTTCTTTCGTGATGCCTGATCATTTCCCAATATGGTACAGTAATTGTTTTCCAAGTAGTGTGAAGAACGATGGTGTGAAGATAGTTTGTTGAAAGTGCAATATTATATTTTCAAAACTTGCTTGGTAAATAACCCACATGATTGGAATTAGGTTAGTGACCATGAATCATGTCAAAATGCCCAAATAGTTACCTCATTCTGTAAAATGAATGTCTGCTTTTGAAGCAAGGTACAGGCATATGTAATACACTGCCTTAAATAGAATAATACAAGTCAGATTTAGATTATTTTTGGTGATAAATTTTTATTAGGCGTGTGCAGCACTTTATATTGGAAAGTAAAAAGTTGCTTTGAAACATTAAAAGGTAAAAAAAGATTAAACAAGCTTCTTGAAATACTTGATCAAAACATGTATTTTAGTCTTATGCACTAATATTCCATAATAAAGATTAGTTTTAAGGCGGCAACATTGCAAATATAGTCAGAGTAAGTTGTAATCTGATCAGGCCTTTTTTTTAGCCATTAATTTTAAACAAACCATTCCTTAAATGGTTTGCTTTACTTAGCTAATATTATTGACCACATTATGATGATGCAGGGATGGATGAAATTGAGCATTGCAAAACAAAAAAATGCTTTCTAAATATGGTTTACTGTCTCTTTTTTGATAGGAGATGCTAATGAAACCACAAATGTCATACATAAAAATATAGATAAAATATTTTTTCATTCATTTATAGATGCCTTCAATTAAACTGCAGAGCTCCGATGGAGAAATATTTGAAGTTGATGTTGAAATTGCAAAACAGTCTGTAACAATCAAGACTATGCTGGAAGGTATGGGCATCATAAAGATAAATGCTTTCTGTATTTCTGTTTCTCTCTCTCTCTCCGCACACCAACCATTTTTAATTTGATAAATTGGATTTTAATCTTTGAATCAGTCTTAGGGGTCATGGGATGTCTTTCTTTTAAGAGGGTTTTTACAGCCAAGTGGATTTCCTGAGACTAAGAGCTTCTTGGCAAAGGTATGGGTAAGGGTGTCTTAATTTTTGTTTTAGAGCTGATAGTGAATTCTTAATATGTCTTGCAATTGGATTACAGTTAAGCCTTGTGAAGTGATAATATAAAGGTAATAGAAAAGTAAAAGGTTAAAGGACTCCCTGCGGATTTTACTCCCCTAGTTGTTGCTGACTATAGGGGGAGGTGCTCATTCCGTTTCAAGGCCATTGAGCCAGTGCTGTCCGAGGACATTTCCGTGGTCATGTGGCCAGCATGATATCACAGAATGGCGTTACCTTCCCACCAAAGTGGTACCTATTTATCTACTTGCATTTACATGCTTCTCCAGTTGCTAGGTTGGCAGGAGATGGGGCGAGGATGGAGCTCACCCCGTTGTATGGCACTTGGATCTCGAACCTGGTGTGCCAGCTTTTCCAGCAGACAAGCCCAATGTCTTGTCTGCTGAACCACCACGCTGTTACAAGGGGTCATAATTATCTGTCATAAGATAATTAAAATGTGAAGTTTTGGAAACAGTTAAGCCTTGCAGGATGAAAGCTTAATTCTGCTTGTCAGTATATTAAAAAAATTGATGAATTTAGCCACATAACCTATTTTTTAAAATTGATTGTTCATAGACCTTGGAATAAGAGTCTAGAAATCTTTAAAGATTTCTTCCCAGAATTTTCTCTTGACTATGTAGTGTTTTTAATATGGATTTGACATTTTTATGATCTAGTGCACTGATTTCAAGCTACTTTTACAGTTTGAATGTTGGAGGAGTAAGTAATTTTTGCAGAAATTTAGCCTTTTTGTCTGTCCATAAATGATTGTTTGTAATGTATTCAAATTCTGTATTATAGTCACTTTCTAAATTTCATTCTCTCTCAAATTCAATAGATAGTCCTTGGGCTACAATGGCAGTTGTAAGCAATGTGGTTATAGAAAACAACATCACATGACTGTCACTTAATGATGGCAATTCCAGCAGTACTAGTAGCCACTGTTAAACAAGAATTGTGTAGGTTGTTGAGGACCTCACGTAATCATGATTTCCTATTTCCTGATGGCTTCCCCATTGCCTTTGCTTGTAGGAAACCAGCATGGAGCTCAAAAAATGAGCATGTGACCAACAACATGCTGTGTTTTAATTGTAAGCCAAGTCTTGAGAACTGAGATTGTAATCATGTGGCTATGGGAACCCTATGATGGCTGGAACTCCAAGGATCCATCATAAGTCCCCCCCATACAACATTGTCATAACTTTGAATGGCATTGAAAAAATGGTCATAACCTGAGGACTAGTTGTAATCATCCAGATGATTGCTTGTCCCAGTAATAGTAAATAGAAAGGGGAAATGTGAAACCTTTTAAAATTTATTTCTGTAATTTTTTTATTTTGAATAATGCAGAAAACATTTAAGGAGTGAAAGGTATTGGTCTGTTTGGAAATTCATCGAATAAAGAAATAAAACAATAATATATTCAGAAAAGGATGTTTTGCGTGATAAAAGTATGCTTTTTCAATCCCTTTATGACACTCCCAATTAATATTTGCTATATCTGATTGATAAAGTGGATTACAACATTTAGAATATGTAAACTTCTTTTTTATTATATTGGTGGTTTCTTCTATTTTAATTACTCTTGCCTGCCCATTTTTACTAAGTAGGGGAAAACAAAGTGATACTACATTGTTTAGAGTTGAACAGCTTGTAGCTCCATTTGTAATACAAATTATTTTAAAATATATTCCATTCCTGAAAATGGTAAATTTTTGCATGAGGTATACTGTTACAGTGTATATACCAAATACGCTTTTTCAAGTAACACAGAACCATATTATTTGATTTTATTCTTCATTTTCTAAAAAGCTGTTTTCTTCAAAAAATCTAGACATCTTTTTGGTTAGTTACAAGGGAACAGCTACATAAAATAATTATACAGAGACCATGGCATAACATTGGAGGGTTTTTTAAATGTATATATTTACCATTATATAAAATGTTTGTATCAGGATACAGGACCTAGACCTATCTGAACTTGTGACCCGCGATAGATTGTTTTACTTTAAGTTACCACTTTTTTCATTCCAAGATGTAAATCCGTTCTTTTTGGTTTATATGTCCATATCATATCCCCCATGGAACGAGTTATCATTGACACTCTCCCTAGAGCCTCAGGATCACCTGTTAGTAAATTTATACTCGGTCGTCACACGACGTACTGCCAAAAAAGCCAACACAGTGCTGGGCTGCATTAACAGAGGGATAGAATCAAGATCACGTGAAGTATTAATACCACTTTACAATGCCTTGGTAAGGCCACACTTGGAATACTGCATCCAGTTTTGGTCAGCACGATGTAAAAAAGATGTTGAGACTCTAGAAAGAGTACAGAGAAGAGCAACAAAGATGATTAGGGGACTGAAGGCTAAAACATATAAGGAACAGTTGCTGGAATTGGGTATGTCTAGTTTAATGAAGAGAAGGACGGGGGGGGGGGGACATGATAGCAGTGTTCCAATATCTCAGGGGCTGCCACAAAGAAGAGGAAGTCAAGCTATTTTCCAAAGCGCCTGAAGGCAGTACAAGAAGCAACGGATGGAAACTAATCAAGGAGAGAAGCAACCTAGAACTAAGGAGAAACTTCCTGTCAGTTAGAACAATTAACCAGTGGAACAACCTGCCTCCAGAAGCGGTGAATGCTCCAACACTGGAAGTTTTTACGAAGAGACTGGACAGCCATTTGTCCGAAATGGTATAGGGTTTCCTGCCTGAGCAGGGGGTTGGACTTGAGACCTCCAAGGTCCCTTCCAACTTTATTATTATTATTATTATTATTATTATTATTATTATTATTATTATTATTATTATTATTATTATTATTATTATTATTATTATTATTATTATTATTATTATTATCATCTTGATATAGCTGTCCTCCTTTTATGCTATACTTGAATTTATGCCACTTGTTCTGGTCATGTTTCTTCACTGCTATTTCAGGGTATTAGACAGCTGCTTTAAACCAGATAAATCCATCAATTAAAATGGATTAAAATGTACTTGCAGCTCTATTCAGTGTAAGCCTAGAAATATTTGTTTTAATCTCATTTTTTTGGAACATAATGAAATGTATATTGTTATGTGCTTCAATAATCATAGTAGCTTAGGAAGACTGAAATAAAATATTCCTTACTTTTATAGTTCTCATTCAACTCTTTTCAAATTTTAATATTTTAGCACAGTGGTACACAGAAACTTCAACTAATTTTAAGTAAAATGATGCAATTAAGTTATACAAGAGTAAAGGTTATGAGAAAATCATGCTTTATTTCTTATGTGCAACATTTTTTTTAATATGGGTTATGTTTTGAATTATAAACAGTTCTCACTTAACAGTCGGGATTGGGAATTTCTATTGCTAAACAATGCAGTAGTAAATTGGATGTCACATGACCACACTTCTTAGGGATGGCAATCCTGGCAGTCACCATTGCCATTGTTAAGTGAGGATGGTGGGTTTTTAAATTAGGATCTCATGTTAACCATGATTTGTGAGTTCAGCTGGCCTCCAACAGAGTCAACAAGGAAGCCAGTAAGTTGCAAGTTCTGAGCAGGGGTTGCTATGTGTATGGTTGGGGTGGTGGTTGTGGTTTGTGGTGCCATGTGAGTGTGGTCCTTAAGTCATTTGCTTTTATGAATATTTTATGGCCTAGAATCAGGCATGTCAAACTGCCGGCCCATGGGCCGGATGCATCATACTGAAACCGCGCCCACCCCATTGCCGGCAATGGGGAAAAAGCGATACGTTGTGCGGCGTCATGAATTTAACATGCCTAGCCTAGATAATGGCCCATGATGATGTTTAAGGAGCAATAGTAGAAACCGTTTATTCATATCTACACAAAAATAGCAAGGTTTTTTTTTGAAAATGATAGATTGGCTTAATTATTTTATTAGTAAAATGGCTGCTAATATATTTTTCATTACTTGTTTTTCCTTCTTAGACTTGGGAATGGATGATGAAGGAGATGATGACCCCGTTCCTCTTCCAAATGTTAATGCAGCTATACTAAAAAAGGTAATAATTCTATTTTAATAAAATACATAATTTTGTTATTTGGATTGTAGATAGTTTTAATTCTGTTTTTATTGTGATATTGTAAAACATGATTGGTGGGATAAAATTAAATATATTTCATTGTGCACGATGTCATGATTAACTGAAGATCTTGAATTTCTGTACAATAGTAAATGCTAAAGCTATGAGGCCATCTTTGGTTGAGGTTTTTCCACACTATGCAGTTTATTATTGGCATTCATGCAATAATTGTTTTCATAGAACAATAGACTATAGTATTTAATATTGTTTAAGTTCTAACTATTGTCTTAATATTTAATATATGTGTTTTATGAGAAGTTTATGTTTAATAGTATATTATTGAATATTTTCTGTGAGCTACTTAGATTTTGAAAGATTGATTACAAATGCCTTTACACTACTTCGGTCAATCAATAATTAAACAATTCCTCAATGCAAAAATTAGGCCTGTTCATCCATGTGGAGTTGACTCTTTTCAAAGGATTAGTTTTTCTAGAGTTCTTTTGAATCCCTTGTTGCTTCTGGAAGGACGATTTTCTGGTCAAGAATGCTATTGTCTAGCTTTGCCATTGTAACAGCTATGCCATTTCTGGAAAATGCAAGTTTGTGTTGATACAGAGTGATTAAAGCATTTGTTATATAGAACACTGCAGTGCACTTCACACAAGGTTGACCTTGAATCTTTGGAAGTTGCAATTAGTGCAAATATGAAGGCATTCTGGCATGCATTTGTTGTCCATTATGCACCATTTTTGTTGTCCATTCTGTGCTATTTCTTCTATCACTTGCATTGATTAAAAATAATATTAATTTAAGTTGTTCGGGGGTTTCTTATTTTTGTCATAGTATTTGTCATACTGAGAACCCTTTAGAATGGTAAAACTACGAAATAAAACTTTCTTGTGATAATAGCCCAAATACACAATTTTTATTCCGATTAGATTATTCCTGTTTGGTTTACTTTTAGGCAAATTGTTTATTTTTAACTTTGTACTTTTTAAATTAGACTTAATTTTAGAGTACTTTGTATTCATGATGTTTCTGTACCAGAAGATGGTTCAAATAGTTGTAGAAAAAGAAAATATTTGATTATATATTTAATATCAGTGCAATATTCTGGCAAAATTGTTAAAAGGATTTATCTTTACCTTTATTTTAGACATAACAAAATAGAAATTTGCATTATTTTTTATATTATTGAAAATATTTTTCTAGGAAGTAGCTAAACTAAAGTATTTTAGTTAGGAATATTTCTGTTGATCATTTTTCTGACTATTTTTCTTTAAATCCTTTATATTAGTATAATCATGCCTGGAATTCAGAATAATAAATTATGTAAGAAACATGTGAAATCTGATTCATATTTTCTATTTTTCTGTCTCTAAAAGATTGGCACTTGAGCATGCTTAATTTGAAAATGGGTACAGCCTTTTGTTTAAACCCATAAACCATGTTTGCAGTATTGTGCTAAGCCAGGGGTAGGCAACCTCGGCTCTTTTATGACTCATGGACTTCAACTCCCAGAATTCCTGAGTCAGCTGTGCTGACTCAGGAATTCTGGGAATTGAAGTCTATGAGTCATAAAAGAGCCGAGGTTGCCTACCCCTGTGCTAAGCAATGTTTATACAAAAGTTTTGTGGATGCTAGGAGAACACTAGTTTAGTGCAGTAGAAAACAAAATAAATTCTATAAAGTTTTTCCATAACATATTTCAATTTCCAAAGGTGATTCAGTGGTGTACCCATCATAAAGATGATCCACCTCCTCCTGAGGATGATGAAAACAAAGAGAAACGAACAGATGATATCCCTGTGTGGGATCAAGAATTTCTCAAAGTAGACCAAGGAACTCTCTTTGAACTCATCCTGGTAGGTTGGCCTAGTATGTCCTGTTCCACTGATATTGACAGACTAATGAAATGTTGGAGTATAATAGAGCTCGTGTGTATTTTAATGTCATAAGCAAAATGCCTAGAAATCTAAAATATCAAATGTCAAAGCATCACGATTGTAAAGATGCAGAGATAGACAGTGCAAGCCAACTCAGTAAATGGAATCACTGAAAGCATGTTTAATTAACTGTGCTTACAGGATTAAAGGCTGAGATTTTGCTTAGTTTATCTCAGAAGTTTAAACAAGAAAAAGTACGTATGTTTACTGGTTTGTAGTTCTTGCTGCTTTTTGAAAGCTCAGCAGAACTAGTTGAACAATGAAAACTTGATATATTGTATCATATGGAATTTGTATTCCAAAGTACAGAATTTATAACAGCACAGTGAAATTTTAACTAGCAATCCTTACAAAGTCTGCAAATAGAAGAAAGGCCTTTAGCAATAATATTTCTAGATCCAGCAAGAAAATAGTTACACTAGGCTTCATTTCAGTTATCACTGGTTGCTTTTGTGTATGATTACTATTAGAAATATAATGTGCACTGTTATTTAATGGAGCACTGATTTGCAGAGTCTTTAAAATCTGTTGCTTTCTGTAAAGGCTGCAAACTACTTAGATATCAAAGGCTTACTGGATGTGACATGCAAGACTGTTGCAAATATGATTAAAGGAAAAACACCAGAAGAAATCCGCAAGACTTTCAATATTAAAAATGACTTCACTGAAGAGGAGGAAGCCCAGGTACGTCAAGCCCTTTTACTTAAAACAAAATCTATTTACTATTTAATCCTACA
This sequence comes from Protobothrops mucrosquamatus, assembly GCF_001527695.2. NCBI lineage: Eukaryota > Metazoa > Chordata > Lepidosauria > Squamata > Viperidae > Protobothrops > Protobothrops mucrosquamatus. The sequence goes on along the minus strand of NW_015386262.1, from coordinate 901,930 downwards.
ATTATTAGTTGCTTTTTATTGCATAATATGTAGTTTGTTGTAAAGCTGTTGCATAATATATATATAGTTTGTTGTGAAGCTGATGTTGCAGTAAGACTCTGAAATATTTGTTTTTATAGACAACAAATACTTATTTGGCAATTCAGCCTTCCTATAATTAAAATCAAATGATGAATATAATAAATCTGCTCTAATTTGTCCCATTCACTGACTTTGCTACCCTGTTTCCCAGAAAATAAGATCGGGTCTTATATTAATTTTTGCTCCAAAAGATGCATTAGGGCTTATTTTCCGGTTAGGTCTTACTTTGGAGAAAATACGGTACTAAATGCATCCGTCTGGCTGACAATCTTAACTGGGGTTTAGTTTTGGGGTGGGGCTTATATTACGAGTGTCATGAATAATCATGCGAGAGATTATTTTCCGGTTGGGTCTTATTTTTAGAAAAACACAGTATCATTCGTGTATGGGAAAAGAAGTCTCAAGCAAGCTAGCTTACTGTATGTTTGTAAGCTATTGCTATTCTTCATTAGGGAGCTTAGAACTACAGTATATACAAAAACAGCTTTTTTACATACGCAAATCAAATTGAGAGAGAGAGAGAGAGAGAGAGAGAGAGAGAGAGAGAGAGAGAGCATTTTATGGAAAAATGCTAGGAAGAAAAAAAACAGATAAAGGAGAGATGACTTGCAAAATATTTTATTATTTTTTATTTATTGCTGATTAAACATGAGTTAAGAGTAGGTTGCCTAACACAATATAGATGTTTAGACTACAGTACCATATGCACGGCCTCTTGAGTGGCACTGTTGAGAAAAACACTTAGCAGGTGCTAGGTTACCTAGCATATATCTATAGTTTCAGTCTTGCTATTGTTAGATTCCAATTAGAAGGACTTACTGTGTGATTGTTTTAAATTCTTTTTAATTCTATCACTATAATTGTTGGATTGCAAAGAGAATTTTTAGATACAAGTTCTACCATTTATCCATTTGATTTCAGTGGATCATTTAGCATGTTGAAAATAACTGCTAGTGTCCTGCAACCAGTATTCTACCTAATAAAACCCATTTCTTCATCCCAGATTTTTACTCATCTTTGATTTTCTTTTGAATAAGTTTACCATGTTAAGCTGAATGCAGTCAGTTCTAAAATATAACTATATTTCCATAAATATAGATATGTTAGTTTTGCACAATAGTACACTTTGTTTTTAAATACTACTTGATATCTAGAAGACACCTGAAATGGGGAAATAATTTGAATCACAGGGATGCTATTAATTCACAGGTAAATGTATCTAGATATATTATATATATATAAATATCTAGAAGAGGTATTCGACATAGCTCTTCAGGTGTAATTGTAAGGTTTGTCTTTATTTTTAGGTACGCAAAGAAAACCAATGGTGTGAAGAGAAGTGAAGCTTTGTGCCTGATACCTAACAACACTGTAAGGATTGTTCCAAATATCAGTTGCACTGCTCTGTTTATAATTGTTAATATTAGACAAATGCAGCAGCAAATGAAGTTGTACTAGTCTGGTGGTGTTCTCTTTGCATGTGTAACGTTTGAATATAGATTTAAATTTTATGGTTTAATCAGTGTAATCTGATTTCCTTATTTTTCCCTCTTCTCTAAATAAAACTAAACTCCGTGAAAGTTCTGTATGGCAATTAGCACTACAAACTAGACCTCCGTGCTTCTGAATGTTTCACTGTCACATTAAAATCCTTAGCATGTCAGAATTCAGAAGTCTCTGACCTTGTAAATAAAATCAATTGCAAACGTTTTCTGAAACTGAATCGGTGAAGACTACTTTTATTCATGGAGTAAGAACCACAATATGTTTTGGAAAAACAAGTTGGAATAATTGTTTTGGGATTCTTCCATCTTTTGTAGTAGTGACATTATTGTTAAGACTAAAGCAAATTAGCTTTGCTTGATACCTACCATTCTAATCTAATATAGGTGTGACCCTGATAGCGCCTGAGCAGTTAAAGCTCTCTTCTGGCTAAAATACTTAATATTTCTGTCAATAGGTATTTGGTATGTACCTATTTTTAAAACTAATAAAAATTTCCGTTTTGACCAAAAGTAGATTTCTAAAAAAAAAATTCTTGGACAGTTAATATCGGTTTCAGTATTTCCTTATAGCTATCAGAAACATGACATCAGATTGCAGTGATTTGTCACTGCACGCTGAGTGGTGATATGTATTAAGATCATAACACTTGCCAGTAGCTGAGTATTTTTTTCATTCTTTGTGATTCCGTTTAGGGGTTAGAGGAGAGAGATGTAATAAATAATGTAATAAGCACCCCCCCCCCACATTTTCTGTATGAACACTAGGTAGAATAAAAGTTAAATATTTAAAGATCAGTGATGAGCTTAAGCATTTAATGTACAATACAGAATTTTAACATTTAACTATGCATAACAAAGTGCATATACTGGGCAATTTCACAAATTTGGTCATTATCAGAAGTAATAAAGACATTTTTCAATAAAACGGTTGCCAAAAAGATTAATCACTAGTAATATTTTAATATAAAAATAAGTGTATTTCCTACAAAATAGTTCAAACACCACTATAAGTTTCAGTTGAAGAATCTAGTGAGGATAAAATGAGTAATGGAGTTTTAGAATTTATCTCTTTTCAACATATACAATTAGATGAGAGGATGATGAAAAAACAAAAACAAAACAATAAAAAATGTGACAGCAATGGAATCTTAGTTTCTGGACAAAGTCTCCATTCCAATCCATCCACTTCTACCTCTGTGCCTTAAATGTTCTATCTTCGTATACATACACTGCCATTTTCAAGGTACTGTCTCAGAACACACTTGGGCAGCCTACTGAGCCTAGCATGGGGGTAGCATTGGAATCTGTTTTCAGATGATAGCAGTGTTCTGTTGTAAAAAAAGGTAACACAAATCCTTTTCAGTCACTCTCTTTGTTCAGCTGTTATAAAGGAGCAATTAGTAAGGAGAACTGAGATTATTGCCTTGATAGGAATTACAGTGAGGGAAAAAATTATTTGATCCCTGCTGATTTTGTATGTTTGCCCACTGAGAAAGAAATGATCAGTCTATAATTTTAATGGTAGGTTTATTTTAACAGTGAGAATAACAAAGTGAGAATAACAAAAAAAATCTAGAAAAACACATTTCAAAAAAGTTATAAATTGATTTGCATTTTAATGAGTGAAATAAGTATTTACCCCTTCGCAAAACATGACTTAGTATTTGGTTGCAAAAACCCTTGTTGGCAAGGGTCAGATGTCAGATTTTCTTGTAGTTGGCCATCAGGTTTGCACACATCTCGGGGGATTTTGTCCCACTCCTCTTTGCAGATCCTCTCCAAGTCATTAGGGTTTCTAGGCTGACGTTTGGCAGCTTGAACCTTCAGTTTCCTTCACAGATTTTCTATGGGATTAAGGTCTGGAGACTGGCTAGGCCACTCCAGGACCTTAATGTGCTTCTTCTTGAGCCACTCCTTTGTTGCCTTGGCTGTGTGTTTTGGGTCATTGCCATGGTGGAATACCCATCCACGACCCATTTTCAGTGCCCTGGCTGAGGGAAGGAGATTTGATTGTACATGGCCCCATCCATCGTCCCTTTTATGCGGTGAAGTTGTCCTTTCATCTTAGGAAAAAACACTCCCAAAGCATAATGTTTCCATCTCCATGTTTGATGGTGGGGATGGTGTTCTTGGAGTCATAAGCAGCATTCCTCCTCCAAACACGGCAAGTTGAGTTGATGCCAAAGAGCTCTATTTTGGTCTCATCTGACCACAATACTTTCACCCAGTTTTCCTCTGAATCATTCAGACGTTCATTGTCAAACTTCAGACAGGCCTGTATATGTGCTCTCTTGAGCAGGGGGACCTTGTGGGGGTGCTGCAGGATGTCAGTCCTTCACGATGTAGTGTGTTACAATTGTTTTTATGGTGACTATGGTCCCAGCTGCCTTGAGATCATTGGCAAGATCCTCCCATGTAGTTCTGGGCTGATTCCTCACCGGTCTCATGATCATTTAACTCCACAAGATGAGATCTTGCATGGAGCCCCAGACTGAGGGAGATTGAAAGTTATTTTGTATTTCTTCTGTTTGCAAATAATTGCACCAACTGTTATCACCTTCTCACCAAGCTGCTTGGTGATGGTCTTGTAGTCCATTCCAGCCTTGTGTAGGTCTACAATCTTGTCCCTGACATCCTTGGACAGCTCTTTGGTCTTGGCCATGGTGGCAACATTGGAATCTGATTGATTGATTGCTTCTGTGGACAGATGACTTTTATACAGGTAACAAGCTGAGATTAGGAGCACTCCCTTTAAGAGAGTGCTCCTAATCTCAACTCATTACCTGTATAAAAGATACCTGGGAGCCAGAAATCTTGCTTATTGATAGGGGATCAAATACTTATTTCACTCATTAAAATGCAAATCAATTTATACCTTTTTTGAAATGTGTTTTTCTGGATTTTTTTGTTATTCTGTCTCTCTCTGTTAAAATAAACCTACCATTAAAATTATAGACTGATCATTTTTTTATCAGTGGGCAAACGTACAAAATCAGGGGATCAAATAATTTCCCCCCCCTCACTGTAGCATTTGTCTGGAAATTTGGGTGAAATCCATGCTTGGCTATATAAACAAGAAGGGCAGAGAACTTAGAGCCCAAAAACTTAGAGCCCAAAAGAGCAGTAATGGAGACTTCCCTATAGATTTCAAAAATGTGTATTGTTTGTCTTTCAGTTTCAAAAACTTAGTTCTGTTCATAATTATGCTAGTTCCTTCCTTCTACATTGCTGTCTGAGAACTGAGATCAAAGCAGTGTGGCTGGCTGTCATCTCACAGAATGCACTTTGGCAAATTACCCTAGTCTTTTTCATCAATGAAGAACAGCTGTTCACCTAATTTGTTTTTCACTCCCTTGCCCTGAAGAAAAGTTAGGGACTGTCTCCCAAGATGGTATTTCTCTTTTAATCTTAAGGGGAAACTTAGGCTAGGTGTTTTTACCCACCAGTTTCATATACAGTAGTGGTTAAGGCACCAGGGTATAAACTATGTAAGTTCTAGTTCTATCTTAGGTATGAAACTAGCTGGGTGACTTTGGATCCAGTCGGGTTCTCTGAGCCCTACAGAGAAACTCATGGCAAAACACTTCAGAAAATCTTGCCAAGAAAATTGCAATCCAGGCAGTTACTAGGAGTCAACGTTGGCTTGAAGGCGCCATTTGCCTTCTAATAATGGCTGATGCAAAAATGAGACCCAATCTGTTTTAGCCATTTGAAGAATGCTATTCAACTGGGCCCTTTCAAATGGAAAACAATGGCTTTCTCTTTGATGGTGGCTACAGCCTCATTTGGGGAGACACAGTTTAACTATAGGAAACAGTCTGAGCATTGAATAATATAAATTAGTGAAATATCACTTTAAAATAGTTGGAGATATTTACTTCATGTACTTCACTCAAAGTTGAAGATCACAGCTGATACAGTATTGTACATGTATAGTGAATAAGAGGGGAGCTCACACAAAATCAGACAGCAAAATCAGACACCTTCTGTATGTTGCACCTATAGTGCCTTTATTAGATTTAACATAATTGCAGCTTTTCTCTCAACTGGTATAGCCCTATCCACTTGAGGGAAACCTCTGTCCCTGAAATAGCATATATATTTTTTGTAGGAAGAAAATAAAGAAATTTTAAAGAAAATAGAATGATCAATTTTCACTGCCACTTGCACTGTCTGCAAGTGGCTAACTAAATCTAGCATTGTTGATTTATGCACTTAAGATGCTGGTGTTGATTGAAGTTTTGATTGCAGTTAATGCACACTGTATTTAAGAATAAAGTCCTTTTAATGCTGTTAGATAAGGTGCTAAATGTTCAGTTTTAAATTTGAATGGTTGATGAATCTAAAATTATTGTGGCTCATTGGTTTTCTTCATAAACTGTCATATACACATATTTTTATAATATATGGAAATGCGCACACACACACACACACACACACACACACACACACACACGCATACAAAATATAACATTGTTTATAGGATTATAGTCCCCAGTTACCCATTTTTGAATGGACAATCTGGTAGATCACTTTTATTTATAAAGCCATAAACAAATTTTAAACAAAGAAGCAAAACAAATTCAAGATTTAAAAAACAAAACAAATCTCCAGATGATAATTGTACAAATGAGAGAAATTTTCCCCTGCTACATACTTACAGAGATTTTTTTGTGGCTTATTACAGTTAAATTTCCATGACATGGTACATTCAGTCTCTTCAGAAAAGCAAATAGTGGCATTAAAACGGCACTTGCTGTGTATACCATTTAACTCATGAGTAAAACACCATGATCAAAGCTTTCATTTTACACAGCGAGGGAAGATAAAATACAGAAAATTTAATATAGCGTTTTTAAGCATCTCTTTTTGGCATTTAAGTGATAACTTGCATTTTTGGAATCTCGATTGTTTTTAAATGTTTCTAAATTCTTGTGACTGCTCTACTCTTGACTAAAATAGCTTATCTTCCTAGTTACATAAATGATAATCATGCTGATTGAATAGTTAATTCAGTTCCATTTTTGCACATCTAGTTATGGACTCATCTGATTGTAGGTGCAAATGCAGAAGTGCCTCTTTATGAGCTCTGTTTATATCATTGGGTTCAGGAGGCTTTCACTAATTTCAGAGTTCCTCTGAACGATTGATTGGGTGACCCTTTCTGGAAGAAGAAATCAAGTATAACATTTTAAAGAATAAAATTTCAAAATGATGATATTCTAGGGAAGTGCATACCATAGACTTGAAATCAGGTTTGGGCAATTTTTTGATGCCAAAAGGCACATCTAGTTTTCCATGGGTTACTAAAGGTTTTACAGGAGGACTATTTCATGTATGGCTAAAGGTATTGGCTGCAAGCTGGGAGACTCTGTTCTAGTCCTACTGTGAAAGACAACATCAACTGTGACTTAGTGCCAGTCACAGTCTCTCGGCCCTAGGATGAATGCAATGGCAAACCACTTCTGAAAAATGTTCACAAGAAAACTGCATGGACTTGTTTGTGTAGTTTTGTAGATCAAAGCTAACTCAAAGGCACAAATAAAGTAAAATAAAGTAAAATTCTTATATGTATGTGGGCTGGGATTTTCCCAACTCTGATAAGTTTTTGAAGCTGAATTATTTTAGGATTTATACTATATTTTTGGTGAGTTTTTGCCCTAAAGATGGGGAAAAATACTACCAGCTGTTCTTAGCAGTCATATTATTATATTGGATGGTTAAGTCAGATGGCTAAAAAAAGTGGCTGAGAGACTATGGCTTATCTATTCTTGGTTTAATGAGGTTTCTGATAGCATTCCAAAAATTCAGATTAGGAATCACTTTTCTTCTTGTTTCCCTTCAGTTCCTAAGATACTTGAATGAGAACATCATGCAAGTATTAGGAGGATCAACCTGCAATTCTACCTTTGATTCATTTATGGTCAGCTTACTCACTACTTTCAAACTGTAACCTGTCAGCATTACTGTCTCTTTCTAATCTTGCTGAAAATGGAAGGAAAAGAATGTTAGAAGTTAACTATGGTTGGAGTCTGAAAAAAATGAGGTCAATGAAGGACTTTTCTCAGTCCGTATCAAATGTAGGTCTACAGTTAAATAATTATTAATTTGAAGTTGTAGACTGCCCCTACCATTATTTATACTGATTTAAAGCTGTAATTGACTGATTCCTCATTCCCCAGAAATTTCTGTTTTCCTTCTCAAGAGAGAGAAGTGGGGAAAATCGGAAGCAGTTTCCTCTCATTGCCGCAGAATAAAGTACTATGGGAAATGTGCTGTATGCTCCTCAACACTGCAAATTGCGTACTTAACTTTGTGTGTTAGCTTGCATGTAAAAATACTTCTATTTGATTTGCCTGAATCAGTTTTTTTCTTGCTTTTTGTTCCTATAGAGGTAGCCTTTTCTAAACTTTTATTTCTTAAGGATTCAATATATGGTTTCTTCAATAAAAGACAGTTAAAGAATGAACATGCTAATGTAGAATGCTTGTTCTACACTGCATTCTTTACTAAGCTTCATGTTGCTCAATTAAAAAAAACAAGCAGCAAGCTCGATACAATGGATAAGTATTCAGATTTTCCTCTTATTTTACTCTCACTAGTGAAATATGAATTTATTTCAGGTTTTAACCAACAATAATTTTCGCCTGGGCTGTGCGTGTTCAGATAGAGCAGAGAAGCCATCAAAATAGGGAAGAAGGCAAATATGAATTGTCATAGATGTATACTTTATGTTGTTAAATATAAGACCTGAAAAAATATGTTGTTTATTAATACACTTACAGAAAAATACTCCATATGAATCTGAAAAACTGGCATAGCAATAAATTGCAGTGAGAGCAGAACTTGGTTCAATCAAAGGTTCAAATTGTCTTTTCATCAGAGTGTATTGTATTGCTACTGCTGTTCTTACGTAGAATGGAATCTGGTGCTGCCCTTTTTAGTTACGGAATGGTGTTAGGAAAAGAGGGAGGGAGACAATTCTTCTGTTCTCTTCAGCCTACATTTCCTCCCCACCCCCACTCCCCCACCACATCTGTTCTGGGAGGGATTGAGTGATAGCACAAGAGAATAATTCATTGTGCAAGCCATCTTCCACCTGTGCAATATTGGATTTTGCCCAAGGAGATATCATAAACAGTAAAAAATTGTCTAAGAATATTTCAGAATAGAGCTTTAGTTAAAAAAAAGAGATGAAAAAAGTAATGCAAAATCAGTCTTTAATTGAAAAATATCTTATTCCAAATAAAGGCTAGATTTTTATGAGATTGCCTTAGTTACAAGTTTTGTTGATTGAAAAAGGTACTTTTGATTCATCTATCCTAACAGTGATTACAGCAGTGAGCTTAAGATGTATTATAAGAGAAACCACTAATCATTCATTTGCTCACAAGTTCTGCAAGAGACGTGTTTGGGCTAGTAATCTGTCATGCTCTACGAGTGGTGAATTGATAGGTTTTAATGTCAGTTCATGCCACATTAGAAAAAAAAAAGGGAATTATATATTCTTTGTCCATGCTAGCCAGTCATGTTAATGCTAACACCCATGTTCAGATGTATTAAGGTCCTTTCATATGGAGTGAAGTGGTTTAGTTTCAAGCCCATAAAGTTAGAGAAGTGGGTTGCAAACTCTTCAGGGCTGTTATTTTGCAACCTTCCTTTGATTTCCAGAAAGGTTAATGTAGGGTTTGTTGAAATACCATTGTAAAGGTGATAGGGATCTACTTTATCATTGATAATGAAGTGACTCACCCATTTCAGTTACTCCACATTATGAATTTTCCTATCCTTTGTCCAGTAGCTCAGTACTTCCATTGATGTTATCTCAGTATGTTGGGATTGGTTGGTATCAATGTGTGACTCTAAATTTGTCCTCTGAGAAAACTACCATCCCTAAAGTAAGCACCAGAAAGGGACCATCTGTGTTGATTACATGGTTAAAGTTCAAAGCAATCAACTTTACTTAGCACTGAAAATGAATTGGGCTCTGGGGAAACGTATAACTTTCAAATAAATATCTTCCCTGTAGAACGGACAAAAGGGATAGAGAGAATGAAGAATATGACTAGGCTTCAATATTGCAGTTGTAGAAATGACTCTATAGGCAGAGTGTGCTATCACAATTGGCTTGGAAGAGATGGTGGGTATATCTTGGCAAGCTTTTAAAAAGCCACAAAGACTGCAGAGTAATTTTTTAGTGATTATAGAGGCACAACTTATATCGTTTTCTTATTTCCCATTCATTACATAGCAAAAGCACGGTAACCTGTGAAAAATAAGTATTTTTGAGTTTTGCATATTTTACAGTAGATAGCATAAAAAAATCTTTACAGCTAAAAAATTGTGATGCACACAGCCCTATGTCTGGAATACTAGACAGACTTTCACAGCCAATGTTTTCTCCTATTTTATCACCTAATAAAGCTGCTGGATTAAACATTTATTAATGCCATCATTCCTTGATCCCAAAGATGAGGCATAATTAAATATTTTAGTTTCTTACAAGTTGCTTTATACTTTTTCTGTGGAACGTTTGAGCTTGTCACTCAATACTGGTTTTGTAATGTGTAATATCTGTTGGATGGCTGAAACTCAGGACTTTGACTATAATAGTTTAATAAATGCCTTAATGTTTGTAGCACCTCTCATCTGCAATTAAATCAGTGTATTTTGTTTTTATCTCAGTTGGAAAAGGAATTAAGTAATTCAGTTACTGACCAGAATTAAGTTTATCTTCATACTTTTCAAAGAGACTGTTGATGTCCTTACTTTAGACAACACTTTTAGTGCTGCAGTATTGTTGTTTTCTGATTTGGCTTTTGACTGACTTTAAGACTACCATTTGATGGCACGCTGAAGTTGTCTCTCTGTAGCTTCTGTATGCAGCAGAACCAATCAGCAAAGTGCCTGATGAATCTGTGCGCCTTATTGTCACATTACTACTATGTTCCTATTGATACCATATTGCACCCTGAGGATTCACTTGGCACTATGGATTTATGAGGCACTGTTGAACATTTAGAAGGAAGTCCCGATGTGCTTGTAGCAGTTTTGAGATGTGCAGATAAAGGAGAAGGATTGGCTTGGTTTTGGTGTATAAGATCAGCAGGAGCAGCGAGCTTGTTTGGAATAAAAGCAGGGGATGTACACTGGAGCACATCCAAAGGGGAGGGAGGGGAATCTATAGTACTTCCATTGGAAGAAACTGGGCTGGAGCAGTGTCCTTTTCCTTGTAGGTACCGAATGCACTTCTTTTTCCTCCTAAGAACAGTGAAGAGAGTTATCTGTAAATAAAGGGTGAATTTACAAGGTCATATTTTAAAAAATGAAACCATTATAGCATGTCATACAAGTATAGTGTCTAAGGAACAAGCATTTAGACAGAAAAACATATTCGTTCTTAACTTCTACCACTCAAGTTTTTGTAAGAAGCATTTTTTTTAAAAAAACAACTTACTGTCAAGTTGTATTTTTTACCACTAGATGGAGGTGTAACTGTAAAACTGCTAAAATTTCTCCAAGCCGATGAGCAAAACAGATAAAAAGTTATCAGAAAAGTTTAGTTATGGTTATTGCTCTCCAAGGGGTTACTAAAAGCAAAAAAAAAAAAAAAAAGCCACACAGAGATATGTAGATTTGGATAATTCCCAATAAATAACAAGTATAATGTTTTGAGTCAGTCATTTAATTGGGTTTTCTTTATTTAGTTTTAGGACTTGTGTGGAGAACAGAACATGTTTTAAGTTGGGTATAGTGGTTAGAAACTAGAAATGGACTAAAACCCGGAGACCATGAGTTCTAGTCCCACCTTAGGCATGAAGCCAACTGGATGACTTTGGATCAATATTTTTTCTCAACCCTTGAAAAGAAGCAATAGCAAACCACTTGAAATCTTGTCTAAAAACTGCAGGGACTTGTCCAACAGTTACAGGAGTCAAAGGCATCTTCCCCCCAAAAATTAGAGATGAGTAGTGGTTTTGGCAGGGGTAATTCTAAGGATGCTCTGTCCATACTTGAGCATATTTCAGAAATTATTCTGCTTCCTTGAGTATGAAGTAATTACAATTCATTGACTAGCTTGACTAACAAAGGATGTCACATTAATTTCAAAGCTATAATCTTATATTTTCCATTGCAGTTCTGCATATTTCCATTACAGCTTGGGCAAATCATTAAATATTTATTTTGACAATCAGGCTTGAACTGTGAAAGCAAACAAATTCATTTTCACTGAAAATGCAATCTAATTCACCTTGATTAAGCTATTTATGTGCTCTCAAACCACTGTTTGAGAGCACAGGCTGTGGGAAATGGACTCTCTCAGTCTTTCCACCCAGGATTAGTTGATGGATTTTCTGCCAGACAACTTCAAAATTGCCTAGTATAGCATGCAATGAAGCTATGTAGCCTGGAAAGTCTTCAGCTTATGGGAGTGGATCAATGGTGCAACCCTACGATGGATATATTCTAGGCAGTTCTGTAGCAGACACCACAGCCAGTCTATCTGAGCCCTCTTGGTACATAAAGGTTTTCCAAACAGGTTAATTTTGACCAATACAACAGAGTTCTTTGCAGCATGCAATAAAAGTGGCCAGCTTCAAAACACTTCAATCTGAGAATTTTCAGCTTATGAATGCAAAAAGAAAGTAGGGGGAGTAATTGTGATATTTTGGCCATTATACCTTGGAGAGTTGAACAATTGATGCCAGCCAGCCACACATCTGTGGACTGTTGACCAACATGGGAAGAACTGGTGGCAATTTCACTTCAAATCCCTTTGGCATTGGCTGTCAAAAAGTCTGACAAGCATGTGTCAGGACAGGTGAGTGGTGATGCACCTTGCTCACACCTGTCTGACGTATTTAGCACCTGCTGGGGAATGCTCCTGGCCAATTATCTTGAGAAGAACAAGTAGGCCAATGGTGCCACTGGGTGCCTCTGCCTAGGATACACTGGATAATGCTCTGCTGTATTCTTTCAGCCTATGGTAGGAGATGTCTACCCTGTGTTGAGAAGGCACTCTCGATCTTCTCTCACAGGCCTTGCCAAAGAAGATTCTTCTCAGCCCACATTCATAACTCAAGCTCTTTGGGAGTATGAAGAGAGGGAGTCTAAAACAGACTGAAATGGAACAATTGTCTTAAAAGTTGGAGGTTTTTACTGCATTGTGAAACAACCTCAAGGGAATGCCACATTTGAAAATTTGTAGACTCGTTATTATTTTGGGGAAAGATAAACCAGTAAGCCAAGGATTTGAATTGCAGTAGGAGATCAACCCTGACTGCTCTTTAGAAGGCCAGATCCTAAAGTTGAAACTCAAATACTTTGGCCACCTAATGAGAAGGAAGGACTCACTGGAGAAGAGCCTAATGCTGGGAAAGATTGAGGGCAGTAGAAGAAGGGGATGAGACAGAGAATGAGGTGGCTGGATGGAGTCACTGAAGCAGTAGGCGTGAGCTTAAATGGACTCCAGAAGATGGTAGAGGACAGGAAGGCCTGGAGGAACGTTGTCCATGGAGTCGCGATGGATCCGACACGACTTCGCAACTAACAACAACAAAGATCCAACTGTGCTGCCTATCTAGACATTATCACTATCCTGCTCCCTTTCAGATATGCAAATTGGTTTGTGCATCACATTTTAGAAGAGGAGGTAAGGAATTAGCTTCAAAGATGCAGCTCAACTACTTTTGTTAATCTGGAATCAGTGTTCACTACAAGCAAAATGTTAATTCTTACCTCAGTATAAATATATTCAGAAAGAAAAGTTAAGAGTGCCATATTTGTATTGCTAGAGAAGTTCACTATTGTTTCTAGTCTTGAACATTAATTGATAACGTATTCTATATGGATACCATTTATAAAAGAAAACATTTAATAGCAAATAAGATCAGAATGAATATTGAAGGGTTTTTTCCCCTAGAAGTTCAGTGTTCTGATGGCTAGGTAGACATGATGCAACCATTGCACATTGTTACAGAAGCCATTATGTATTGAATTCCTTTGCTCAATAAACCAGCATTGAAAGAAATATACCAATCATCAAAGTAAACATTCTATATTTAATTGGAGGATTCAGATTGCTTGAATCAACAAATCGGGTAAAATCAGGTTGGGCTGAGAGAACATGATTTTAGATCCATGATTTCCCAAATCTAGAATAAACATCCTGACATTGTGCTTCCAAAGAGCACTGAAGTTTTCCTTAGGGCTAAGTAGCTCTCCAAATTCAAAGAAAAGTACTGAGAGCCATCAATAGTATGACAAGAGTGTGAAAAATAAATTGTCCTCTATTCTAAATAAAAGCAAGATAACACTGTTATTATGGGAGAAGTGAGTAGATACTCTTTTATCAGTGCTGGTTTCCATGGGAAAGGAAGGATCTGAACCAGGATTGTTGACCCTGCTCAAAGTTTGAAGGCTCGTGTTCTTCCTTTTCTGTGTTACAGTATCTCTCAAATAGACTTTGGTTTACAGATTACTTCTTTGTTACTGTTCCTATCGTAAATGGAAGCCATTAGGTTTGTATTACACTTGCAGAATCATATCTTGCGTAGCAATCCTACCCCCTCCCCAAATAAATAAATATTGGGAAGTTCTGTCTGTATTAAAGCCCATCTTTGAAGAGCCCTGTGTTACAACTTTTTTTTCCATTCATTATTTTAAAAATAGTCTGAATCTGTTCTGGAAGAAAAAAGTGGGGACCGTATGTTTACATTATCTTCCGCCACATATTGCTTCATTTGCCAGGATAAGAAACTAAAACAACTAGTTGTAGGGAACTGTTGATGCATAAGTATTGAAATCAACTGATACCAAGAATAATACATGTCATCGCTTCCTTAATAAAAATTCTAAGGAGCAGGAGTCATTTTTATTAAAGGACTACTAAGAAGAGAGAGAATCGTGGAGGACCACATGTTAAAAAGCCCATAGAAGCCATACTGTTTGGATTGGCAATTGGCAAGGAAGGGCATATAGTACCTGTCGGTAGGTTTTGGTTGCTGATTCATGAAAAAGTAATCTGATAGTTTGCCACTTTTATCTTTAGTCCATTTTAAATAAATCTGATACCCTTTTCCAAAAATTTAATCATTTTTCTGTATACCATTCTAATTAAAAAAGTTCCCGCCCTCCCCATATACTACGCTAAGATATTTTACTAATTTCTCTCTTCAGCCTTAAATGCAGAAAGCATCGGTAGGTCGCACAAACGGAGCATGTGCAAAATTGAGAGTAAGCCTAAGCAGCACCATTAGTAGAGTTAGAAAAGGCAGCTACAGAAATGATGCAAGAGAGATAAATCAAAATAGAGAACAACCAGGTTTGTGGTAAGAAACAAGGCCGCAAAGCGAAAGTTCCTGATACACACCTGCATGGGCCGCACCAGTCCATTTGTTGGTTGAGGCCAAAACGAGCTCTGCATTTCTTAGGAGAGGCAGGATCTGAACAAGGAGCATGCGTATTGAATGGGCAAGGCAGAGGCACAAACAGCAGCAAGAGCAGGAGAAGAAAGAAAAGATGCAACGTCGATTTAGCTGCTGAAGACAAAACTAAACAGGCCATGTAAACTCAATTCTTCACATAAATGTCTACTAGCATCATCTTTTCCCCCAAAAAAGTGAGTGTTAAACAAATAGATTTGATAGAGCCACGAATGCAATGATTAAGAAAATAAATTGCAGATCCACTAGTATAAAATACTAGGGTTTTATTCTTTTATTTTATTTTGGTCACTTTTGTCTTTCAACCTATGCATTTTTAGAGAATATTTGAAAAAGCCCTTTAGGTTTGATTAGATCGGAAATTCTGTCGAACAAGCAAGCAGGTCTGTTTTTTATATTAGAATTTTGTTATATTCTTCCCCATGGAGAAGCAACTTAATGATATCCTATATGCTAAGTCCTTATTGCTAAACAGGTTAGGGCAGGGGTAGGCAACCTTGGCTCTTTTATGACTCGTGGACTTCAACTCCCAGAATTCCTGAGCCAGCCATTCTGGGAGTTGAAGTCCACGAGTCATAAAAGAGCCAAGGTTGCCTACCCCTGGGTTAGGGGAATAAAAGCAAGAAATCACTTAGAAATTAATGATACTTAGCTACAGTCTAGATCAGAAGTAGGAGTGTAACCCTCCAGATGTTGCTGAACAATACCTCTTGGAGATCCAGCCCACCCAGCCATTGTGATTGAGGCAGCATCTGGTGGTGCAAGAGATCATCTGCTAGCTAGACACATAGCTTTCACATGGGTTTATAGTACTTCTGCTTGATGGAGCTTTTCTGTAGACATTTTTCAGCTCATGGATGCTTAGTCCCCCCAAAATATGGCTGCCTCAGGAAATTTCTATAGGAATCCGTTGTTTGGATTCCAAGCTCATGTATCAAACATTTGAGACCTAGACAATTTTGTGATTGCTAGAACAAAGGTATATGAGACAGTAGCCAATATTACAGTATGTATGGGAAACTTACATTCCAAAAGCTTTGGTTGGGGCACTCAGAGAACTTTCTTCTTGCTATTGAAGATTTGGAAATAATTTTTACTTTTACTCTTCTTTTTTAAAAGGGCTCAAGAATCATGTAAAGAGAAATTGACCAATGTTCATTATCCAGAATGAATTTAATATTTAAAATGTGCTTAATATAAATTAAATTTAAGAAATATTTTGGAATTCATCTTTTTCATTGGCATCTTACCAAATGTTCTATCTAATGACAAAATGGATTCATTACATTTTAATACATGAAAACTAATTTTAAGGAGAAACTAATATTAAAAAGCATATATGAGAATATGTCTGTTAAGGTTTTATATCCTTCTTAGAAACTGTTATTACTGTTACAGGCATCATGCTTGTTAACTATTTGTGCTGATTGAAAGTTCCTATATACGTTTTAAAAATAGCAATTTTAATTGATTATAAAGGAAAAGCATACACCATAAAATCTACTTTCCCACAATATAGATATTTAGTTATTAAAAACAGGATCTGGCAAGTATTGCCAAGGCAGAATTGTATTTAATCTATTTTAAAATCTATTTTATTTACATGTTTTTTCCTCTTTGAACCCACTCAGTTTCCTGGTAATGTATCACCCATAGCTTTTTATTTTTATTTTTTTTAAATATGGAGCCCTTTGGTCTTAAAAAGATTCCTTTTGTATATTTGGTAGTTGCAGCAAAAATGGGCTTTTGGATTGGAAGTCAAATGTTTCATAAATGTTTTAACTTAGGCTTTCCTAATTTTTTTATTGAAAAAAACTGAAACAGCCACAAATGTAAAGAGACTGTTAAGTTAAATTGATGTAAAGAGACTGTTAAGTTAAATTGACGTCAAATTGCGGTTAACATGAATTAGTTACTTTTGGTCTCTTGATATTGTCATCACAGAATAGCAGACAAATATATAATTGTAGATAGTGGCAAAGCTAGAAAGATTAGTGCAGATAGTAAAGCATAGATAGTCCCAATAACCATGGTTACACATCCTGGAAGAAATCTGTTTTGGCTAATTTCTTACCAATGTAAATGAGGTCATCAATAATCAGATAATGTGCTAGATTTTACACCAGCAGGTTTACCTGAATTGGAGTCTTGCTGCTTTTCTCTTGTTCGTCTTTTCTTTTTTCCCTGTGATTAAAAAAGGAGAAAGAGAAAATAAATCATAAACTGAACAAAACAAGCTAGTTTTGTTTAGAAAAAGAATTTGGTGAAGAACTAATGCAACATAGCTCCCCTCCCACCAATTGGTTTGCTGCAGTTTTATCACCAAAGATTTTGTTTTTCAAATTCCTTATTTGCTAAAATGAGATGACCCCATTCACCAAGTCATCCAAACACAGCATGTTGGATCTTACTGACTGTGCTCCAAAGATGCATAAGGAAAGCACTTCTCACTTTCAAAATACGATAAAATTTCCCCAAGACTTCAGGGTCACTGTAACAGTGAGATGGTCAGCAAATAGATTATGGATATGGATATGGATATGTATGTATGTATATATGTATGTATATATAGAGAAATGATAGACATAGATAGATATAGATAGATGACAGATGATAAATAGAGATAGAGATCAATGACAGACAGATAGACAGATAGATAGATAGATAGATAGATAGAGTAGGTAGATGCAGTTATTCTTATGGCCCTGATTGTAATACTTGACTTCAGTTTTCTACTCCACCAAAAATCACCTATATAATGAACAATGTGAATCTAGACTACCATTGGGAAGCGGTGTTTTAACTAACTATACAGTATTTTAAAGGAGCTGAAGGATGTTTGATAGCAGCAGCTCCAGGAAAAGAGATCATTGGGTTAATAAAGAATATACCCATACTCATAACAGAGAGAGATCTCTGCCACACAGAAGAAAATAATGATCTAAAAAACTCTCCCCCTTTTCTGTGAAGTCTGGACACTTCTTGTCTAAACCTTTCTACCTTGGTGCCTCAGTTGTCCATCATAATTACAGTTGAGAACCGTATCCTGCAGCAACAGATACCAAAGCTTTGCACTACAGGTAGTCCTCGACTTACGACCACAATTGAACCCCAAATTTATGTTGTTAAATAAGACATTTGTTAAGTGAGTTTTGCCTCATTTTATGACCTTTCTTGCCACAGTTGTTAAGTGAATCATTGCAGTGGATAAGTTAGTAACCCGGCTGTTAAATGAATCTGGCTTCCCCATTGGCTTTGCTTGTGAGAAGTGGTGAAAGGTGATCACATGACCTTGGGACACAGCAATATGAAACAGTTGCCAAGCATCTGAATTTTAATCACATGATCATGGGGATGCTGCAAAGGTTGTAACTTTGAAAAATGGTCATAAGTCACGTTTTTCAGTGCCGTTGTAACTTTGAACGGTCACTAAATGAACTGTTGTAAGTCGCGGAATGCTTGTAGTCCATGTCTCTTGATGACACCCAATATCCTCTTTATTGGCAGCTCATAGTTGCTAGTAAAGTCATTGTATATTAAGATCACAGCTGATGTTTCAATGAGATCAATTTGACTTTGTCATGATTTTTAAAGGATTAACAGACTTCCATTTTCAAATCTGCTAAAGCCTAATGCATAAACTGGCACATTGCACCTGATTTGGATAGAGAAAAATGCACAACTTTTGAGGTACTCTGAAACTGAACAGTTTTCTTCCAGAAGAGATGGAGAAAAAAAGTAGCTGGTATTGAATGCAGAAGATGATTGTGCCAGGCTAACTAAAGGATTCTGTTTGCAGGCATGCTGAGGCACTGCTGATCTGCATCAGGTGCACAATTTCTCCCCCAATGAAACAGAATACTTTTATCTGCTGGAAAAAAAGTCTTTTAAAATAATCCAGGAGCAAAATGGGGAAGGTAATGGGATGGAAAGAAATTTGTTTCAGTTTTAGTTGAGCATAACAAAATAAAATAGTATAATTCAATATTTAAATATTCAACTTTAGAATCAAGACTATTTCAAATCAGCTTACAAATGAAGACATCTGCCCTATAGCTAGGGCCTGTTTGTGATTTCATATGTATCATGGTAACATAACTTAATGTCTTAATTGCATTAACCTCCATTCTCTTGAGTATAAAATCTGTAACCACCAGCAGCTTGAAAGACATACAATACTTGCAGGTTTGGGCTGCCCAGTCCAAAGGATATTTTGCTAAGCTCCCAATGAGTATAACTTACTCTGGAGTAAATATGTTTAGCCTTTGTTTAACTGCCAGAGATGCAACTGCAATTTTGGACAAAACAAAGACTGTTCCATTTTAAGTTCAAACAACATTTAAATATGTTTGTCATTAACTAGACACAAAAAACCCACTTCCCTGATGAAAGCAGGCAAAATCAAACCAGATTGTGTTTTCCCCACACTTCTGCCCATACAGTACTGATTTTGCTTGCATCAGGAGGCCAAGTTACTGCAAAACTTCCAAACCCCACAATTAAAACAAAGTTGGTGGTTGTTGCTAACTGGAAAACTCCCTGCTTAAACTGTGACACAAAACTACATTTCAGCTGTACAATGGAAACACAATCAAAATACAGACAGGCATTCTTAATGCAAACCAATGGCCTTGATTTGGAAAAGCCATTGTGCTTACAAATCATAAGGCAAGTCAAGGCCTAAAAATGGGGCTTTCTTTGCAACACTGAAATCAGGGAAAGAAGGTGGAAGTATTCCTAGATGCCATATGTAAAAAGTGTATGGTGATGGGATGTGGGTGTGTTTCCTTTTAGAAGCCTGAGTCAAACATCCTGGCACATGAAGATGGCAACTATTATCCCACAGGGAGTTTTGATCTGCTCCCTAAGTGCCTTGCAGATTGCATTTCATTCAAATAAAATCTGATCAGACACTTCATTAAAGTTCAGCTGCTGCTTCTCTGCCAGTCAGGAGAGAATAGAGAAAAATAGTTCCCATCAATGCATTTTACAAGCATTTCCCCCCCTTTTCCCCTGCATTCCAAAATGTTCACCACTGGAGATTCTGCCTAGTAGTATGGATGGGGAGACAGTCAATCCAGGATGTTGGCAGGAAGGGCCAGGAGCAGGGAATGCATTAAGGCGAGAAGAAGCCATCTTCCCAGAATCTGAATCTTGCAAATTATACCATTCAAGCCAAAGTTTTTCAATGGAAAACCAGTGGCAGACCACTTTAAAAGCATGAAGCTTTGGTGTGTAGTTCTGGACTTATAAAAAATTTGAAGATTTCATAGGGCAGGAATAGTTAAGAGAGAGTTAAGAGAGGCTAGTGGATCATACCAAGGCTGTCTCATTTCTTTTCAGCACTGTTTTCCTATTCTAGTCCTATCACTAGGTAGCCAATGAAAAATTCAAAACCATGCTTTTAGATGTCAAGAACATTATTTCCACAAGAGGGCATCATCTGCCAGTGAGAGTATAAAAAATACTTTCTCAAAAGAAAAGCACAGAACTAAAACTTGTCATAAAATTTTTACTTTGCTACTGTTTGGATTATGAAAGCGATAACGGTGGTGCTGATGTTTCAGATTTAATGTTACGGTTTTCTGTCTTGTTGAGGCAGCAAGCTATAGAAATTGGCAATTACATATATGAAGGTGGGACAGGAAGAGAAGGAGTTCTGTATAAAAGAAAAGATGATTAAAATGCATCAGCTACCACCATTAGTCATTAATATGTAAATGCTAATGTTTGGGATGATCAACTTGCTTGTATGTATTTCTGGGGTGCCTTGGAGTCAGTGTTGATCTTAGCAACTGCCTAGACAAGGCCGTACAGTTTTCTTGGCAAGATTTCTTGGAAATGGTTTGCAATTGTCTGCCTCCCAGGGCTGAGAGATGGCCAAGGGCACCTAGATAGCTTTTTGCCTAAGGCAGGACTAACACTCATAGCCTCCTGGTTTCTAGGCTTAACCACTAACCAATATCAATGATATACACTGATAATCCCTGCTAGGGACTGCAGTTAGGTGTTATCTGTGTTTATCATTCACATTGGTGTAGCCAATATAGAGGCTACTCTTCCTGGTTGCAGGCGTCTTGTAAGCATCCATCCTGTTGCTCTAGAAAACAGCATGCTAGACTAAATGTTCCTTGATCTGGCCAAGAAGAGAAGTTCTTATGGTATTAAAGATGCAATTGCACCTCAAAGAAACAATAATTTCCTCTTCAGTATAACAATCCATTGCTTACTTGCTGCATTCTGTGCATATTTACGTATGTATCTGCAATAAGGTATTTGCCCCTTAGAAAATTGAATATGATTTTTTCCCCCTTATTTCTGGGTTTTCACTTCCCGCTTCAATCATGTCCAATGAAATGTAAAACCAATATGAAAAGACTGGTTACAGGTACATTGTTTCTGCTGCCTGATGTCCAACTTATAAACTTACACATTTCCCCTAAGTTACCCTCCCAAGACATATGATAAAGAAGATGATTTACAGCAATATATTTCTGGACCCGGGGGATTCAAAATGGCGGCCTTCTGTTTATCTCCTCTCAGAACAATATAGAAAAGGGTATAAATGGAGAAGTAGAGATGTGCTGTGATTCCAGAGTTTTGATTAAACATTATAATTGATATATTAATCTCACAAACAACAAAAGTGCTGGCATGGAGTGTCCACCCACTTCCACTGATACACAAGTTAGCCACCTGACAAATCATACAGTATGTGGCGTATTGATTGTTCCCTCCCAATTAAGAAATTCCACAGCCAATGAGCAATTCTATGGCCATGGAAAAGCTCAGGGCTCCTGGAATTCTGCAGCCAACGCTGGGTTAGGTGGATGCATGAGTGGCAGATGGTTCCAGACTCTCACTGCCATAATGCAGAATGACATTTGCTGCAGAATTCGCTTACCCTTGCCGCAGAAGCTGGCCAGGAAGTGCTGCTGAATTCCAGGGGCCCTGAATTAAACTGTATGTGATCACGGGATGGAGAGCCTGAAGAAGACTGAAGAGCAAGGGGTAAAGGGTTAAAAGAGCAGCTATGGTGAGCAGGGAAAAAAAAATAAGCATATGAACACATCAGGAAGTATGCAGGACACCATTACCACATCCCAGGCAAAGACTGAATTCACCATTACTGTTGCTTACTAAAGCAAATCATTTCCCTTTCTGCTGGAAATATATCTTGAAACCATACTTACTCTGAGTAATATAGTAACAAATGAACTTTGAAGGAGCAAGACTCTTACTTATTGTCACTGGCATTTATTTTATTCAGCATTATGAATGCTGAACACGAAGTCTTATTTGGTTAAAGAATAGCAGGTAGAATTAGATATTGTGAAGATTTTGTTTGTTTTCTTTCATCTGAACCTTTTATTTAATCTAATTTTACTTTGAACATGGAGCCGAAAGTAAAGTAGCCCCAGAAAAAGTTTCAAACGCTTTCTTCACAATTTAACTTTGGGCTTAAGATGAAAAGTTACATCTTTGCCAAGTCAGTGGATGAGCTGTACTTTTTTTTTTCTTCGCTACATGTATTTATTAATGAATATTCTTAAATGGCATTAGCATCTAATATTTATTTAGAAGTCAGTTTTACTAAGTCTGTGCTGAAGTTTGATACCATGTGGATGGGCACAGATCTGAGATCTAAAATTATGTTCAGTAGATGAGAACATAAAACAATTACTATGAGACAGTAATTTCTGTTTTCTTAAAACTCATGATACAGACTGTTTTTGCTTCCCCCCCAGTGCAGAAAATACTGAAGCCATGTCCTTCTACTGCATAAAGTTGTAAGAGAAAGATCCTTTCTTGTTGCTTCTTGTTACATTCAGATAAATAATATATCTATTGGATTGTATTTTCCTCCCCCCCCAAAATATTCTCTTGCCCAATGCTTCTATTGTCCACCACTTTTCAAAATAATAAAATTAACCTGTAAAATGTATTTATTATACTAATGCCTTCCTATTAGTTATTCCTTCCCCTCTTTCCACAAAAAATCCTGATTAATTTGGGGTAACTTAATAATGCTTTTTAAAAAAAAAATATGATAGCAATCAGTCAACTTTAAAAATCAACAGAAACATTTTTAATAGAATATGGCAGTTGTACAAGATTAGTAAGCTAGTTTGCCTGGAGAGTCTTGTGGGAGACTCTGACCACTTTATCTCTAAGTCAATTGTAATTGACTTATGTGAGAGGCTAAGGAACAAGAAGAAAAAATAAAAACCTTTCTACTTGAGGTGCTTTATGCAGATAACCGGAAGATCAACAAACAAGAATTTGCAATTGTGACCTTCAATGTTTGAGGTATTCGTTTTTCTTTCTGAAAACAATCTGGAATACATTTGCAGCAAAGCTTTGACAAAAAAGTAATGGAATTGGAGTTCAAATTGCCACCCTTTAAGAAAAGAAGCTCTATAGTAAAAAAAAAAAAAAAGACAGAGAGAGAGAGAGAGAAAGTGGACAGAGGAAAAAGCACTATCAAATGCACTGGATGAAAGTAAAAACCCAGAGCAAGAAATGAAGATATAGTCTCTGCTAGAAGTCAGAAACAATATTCAGGTCCTTCAAATTCAGACTATGGATGTTCAGAGGGATGAAAATGAATGTGAGACAGAGCATGATGCTCTAAACGATAAATAGGAAGAAACTGTGCCCAATAAGAAGACAAAGTGTAGTAGTAGTAGTTGGTATTTTAGGACTCCAACAATTGAAATAAACATATGTTGACTGAATCCATCAACTAATGAAGTTTGCCGTTTGCCAGGGAAAAGGTTCAAGGATATGACAGGACATTTTCTAAAAGTTACCACTTTTAACAACCATTATTCCTTCCTGTTGATAGTTGTAAAAATGATGTTGTAAAAAAGAACTATAACTATAACTCTATCATAACATTTCTGACTGAAGGGTGAAAGACATATATGATTCTAAGTCAGCTGGTCATGTTAATAAGCACAGTTGCATTAAGAACATGACTGGCATGGTCAGTCCACACACTATTCTGAATCCATACTATAGAGACAGAAGTCTGTCTGCCTGAACCGTGGTGACACAGTGATTAGAATGCAGTACTGCAGGTTAACTCACTGCTCACTCTCAGGATTTCAGCTACGGGCTCAAGGTTGACTCAGCCTTCCATCCTTCTGAGGACCCAGATTGTTGGGGTCAATATACTGACTCTGTAAACCGCTTAGAGAGGGCTGTAAGGGGGTATATAAGTCTAAGTGCTGTGGCTATTGCTAATCTTTCAAAGTGGATGCCCTCTGGAAGAGGTGGATTTGGCTTTTGAAATTTGGCAAATCAGTCAAATTTGGGAAGTTGTCCAAGTTGTTTTCATCTGAAACACCAGATTAAATAAAGTTAAGTTAAAGTGTTTTAGATCATAGAGAAAGACAAATCAACTTCTGTCTTGGTGGAATGTGCTAATAAATAGAGACGTGTATAAGTTAATTTAACAGTTATTGGCCTTTCCAAAGGTTTTAAAAATGAAGAGCAGGCATGAGAGATTCTGAGTGTGAGTAAAATACCATGCACACAAGTGTGCATTGTTTTGCTTTCCAAACAGCAAGCTCCCTGCTAGCTGTTTGGTCCAAAAGCTGAAAACGCAGTTGAAGCACCTCTTAAATATATTTTTAATAACAAAGTCAGGTAAGGACATAATTTAATAGCCCTTCCCCATATACTACTTATTTATGCCATTTCAAGTTCTCATAGCAGTTTTAAAAAACAACAATATCCTGCAAATACATAATTGCCCAAATGGAAAATTTCAAGTGAGTGAAGACATTTTTCCAGGGCTCCAGAGTTAGCCTTCCATTCATATGTGAGCAAGCAGAAATCAGCCCCTGCATAAAATCTATGGTCCACCTCAAGATAGTACCTTAATTCTACATATGCAAGGGGTGTTAAACCAACCTTTGGTTAAGCCCATTGGCTTTGTTACTCTTCCCTTCTGAGCAACATTAACCAATAAAAAGCCACCTGCCAGCCACAGCCCTGTTATGATTGGCTGATAGCATTGATAAACAATTAGACTAAGATCACCATTAATTCCAGCCAGAGAATAAACATTCTGGATTCATTCCAGCTGTCAAATTCATCTAGCAACCATAATTACATGTAAACCTAGGTTCTCCCATCAGTCTGACATATTGCCCACAACACCACTATTGGTCTATCCTGCAATACTTAACTGACCCTAATAATTTGGGCATGACATTAGGAAATTATTTGAGATGTAAAATGGACATTTGCCTGCCTACATTTGCATACTTTTCCTGTGATTGCATTCACAATGCCTGCCATACCAAAGCCCAAGGATTGACTTTTCCTCTGAGGAAAAAGTGGATTCTTTAAGCAAAATAGTAAATAGAGAAGTGAGGGAAAATGTAAAGGAAAGATCCCAAAAGAACTGGAGGAATAATATGCAGAATCCTTCTTTTACATTTACCCATAAAATCACAGGCCAACGTTATGGAATTTATCTTCTGGGCTTTCCATTTTACTTCTGAGAGCTTTAGAGGGTTTGTTGATGCTGATTCATTCAGACAAAATCCCAAGGTTCAGTTTCTTTTACAAAATCCTTTGCAGAAGGAATAGATATGTAGGTAAATAAAAGAAGACATCCCTAAACTGACCTTGCCACCAGTTAACTGCATCTATGCAATCTTCTAAGCCAGGCATGTCAAACTTGCGACGTCACGTGATGTCGCGCAACGTATTGGGCCGGTTTTGCCATTGCCGGCAATGGGGTGGGCATGGCTTCCACGTGACACATCCGGCCCGTGGGCCGGCAGTTTGACACCCCTGTTCTAAGCAGTGCTATGGAAATGTGTCCGTTTTCAATTTGTTTGTTTGTTTTTTTTAAACTCACAGCCTAGTCAACAACTCTGGAATTCGTTATTGGAACTCTTCCAAGAACTATCCAGAGCTGACCATACTTAACTTCTGAGATCAAAGTCACGTGTTGCAACCTGCTGAGGTAAGCATCAGGGAAGACATCATCAAATTTAAAGAAGCTTGGTGTAGCTTATCTATATCTGAATATTCTTTTAATTATTTTTTCTTTGTTACATTTCAAGATGAGGTCAAGTGCAGCTATATCCAGCTATATGAATCTTCTTTCTATTGTCTCTTTTCCATCCATTTTTCACTATTCACAAGATGTACCCAGATTTCTGAGGAACATTTTTTTCCTGAAGTGCTCATCCTCAGATGCAATGTAAATTGTTAACCTAGTGTCAGGGGTAGGCAACCTCGGCTCTTTTATGACTCGTGGACTTCAACTCCCAGAATTCCTGAGCCAGCATGGCTGGCTCAGGAATTCTGGGAGTTGAAGTCCACGAGTCATAAAAGAGCCGAGGTTGCCTACCCGTGATTTCTAGATCTTCTGTAGACCTGCATAAAGAAAAGTACAGTATTCTCATATAACAAGTGCCCTGTTCAGCAATTGTTTGACAGTGGAACAGCACTGAAAAAGTAAATTTACAACTGGTCTTTGAACTTATGACCATCGCAGTGTTCCCATGATCATATGATCACCAATTGTACACTTTACAGTCAGCTTCTGACAAGTAGAATCAATGGCAGTAAAATCACAAATTGTGTTTGTGTGGTGTCTTGCTTAATGATCAGTTGTGATTCACTTAACAACCATGGCATAGTGAAGTCGTAAATCTGTCATGGTCATGTGATTTCTTGCTTAACAGCTGCATTGCTTAATGATGGAGTTGGCTGTCCCAATTGTGATTGTTAAGCAAAGGACTATCTGCATGAAAGGCTGCAGCAATTTCTCTGAACTAAGAACGGTTTAGATCTAGCAGTATTAAACTGCCTGAATGCAGTTATAATATTCACACACAAGAGGAATAAGGTAGAGCATGTTGTTGAGAGAGAAAGATCCAACATGTTCATTTATGCCAATAATTATAAAGGAAACATCAATTTCTTTGAGATTATTATTTACTTTGAGAACACTACCAAAGCCTTTCTCCTTTTCTCCACTGTAATTTTCAATGATCTTATTTATAAAGGGCACAATCTAATTCAAACTCATGTAAATTTAAAAAAAAAATCTTCTTATTGCCTGTTTGTTTTATAACCAATATTATACTGTCAGCATGAGAAAGAAATAACTGTTTATTGATGCCAGCAACAAATTAATGAATAAAGAGAAGTTAAAAAAATGAAATTAAACCCTTACACAATTCCAAGGAAAGGGATTATATTGTGTGGAGATTCACCTTAAAACAATTGTTTATTTTTTTCCCCACAAGAACTAAGTATCTTAATCAGGCATCGTAACTAAATACTTGCTTAACTCCAAAAAATGATCTAGCTTTTATTGTCACTTACATAGTTTGAATATTCCCGGGGCAATCCTATCAGGAGAAATTTAGCGTTTTCACGGCCAATCCCATTTAGCACGGAATAATATCTTTTTCTCTGTTCTTCAGATAGTCTTCAAATGCCCCCTTTCTCTTTTTCAACAGTCTGGTGTCCTTGCAATATTCCATGGACGTCCACTTACCAAGGAGCATAGATGGACATGGAATGTTACAAGGACACAGACAGTTGAAAAAGTGAAAAAGGGCATCGGAAGAATATTGGAAAGACAGCAAAGAAGAGGCACTAAAGCTAGTATATCATGAAGGCTTACTAAACACCAAAGACACCAAACTGGCCTATAAGAAAAACCAAATGAAAAATAGAAGAGAGAACACAGCAAGGCAAAGTATTATATGGCCAGGACACAAATGCAGGCAAAGCAGATAACAACATGGCTAAGAGCAGGAAAGTTGACAAAAGAGACACGGGGTCTAATTCTGGCTGTATAAGACCACACTTTAAGAACAAATGCATATAAAGCTAGAATTGAGAAGACAGAAATAGAGAACAAATGCTGTGTCTGCAAAGAAGCTGAAGAAACAGTGGACCATCTAATTGCTTCAAGAAGATTGTGTAGACTGACCAGAAACAATGATATGACAAAGTAGCAACAATGGTGCATTGGAATATCTGCAAAAAATACCACTTGGCTGCAAAGAAGAACAGATGGGACAACAAAACAGGCAAATTAATAGAAAATGAAGAAGCTAAAGTGCCCTGGAACATAAGAATTTAAATAGACAAGCATCTGTCACACAACACTCCAGACTAAGCAATTGATAGGAAAGACAAAAAAAAAAAAAAAAGGCTGGATAGTATACTACTACTACTACTACTACTACTACTACTACTACTACTACTACTGCTACTACTACTAATAATAATAATAATAATAATAATAATACAACACCTGGAAGCAGAGAATAGAAGAGAAAGAACTAGAGAAAAATCACAAATTACACAAAGACCTGCAAAAAGAAGTTGCAAGGCCGTGGCAAATGAAAGCAAAGATAGCACCAATAATAATAGGCACCTCGGGCCCAATTCCCAAACATCTGAAACATCACTTTGAACACCATCAGCACTGACAAAGTTACCATCAGTAAATTGCAAAGGACAGCTTTACTTGGGAGAGCTTACATCTTGTAACAATACTTTTAATGTTAAACAAGAACATCTGCCTATCCCAGGTCCTTGAGAAGGACTTGACAGGTGGACAAAAATGCCAAATCTAGCCTAATTGTGTGACCAGCTATAGCGATACAATTTATTTTGATTGTTCATAAAGACACATTTCCAAAACATCTTGGAATGGAATGTTTTGGCTGTGAAATAGGGGGCTTCAAGGATTTCAGATTCTTTCTAATCTGAAAATGGGCTACGGATAATCGAGATCACTTTTTGGAACAGCCCATTTCAAGGTTGGATACTTCCTGAATACTTGGAATGTCACATGGTGAACTTAGCAGCGTTTGGGGAAAAATAACCTGTTTTGAGATTGGAACATTTCATAGCAGAATGTTTTGTGGCCCCCTACTCATAAAGCATTATGCTCAACAACAAAAAAAAGGACAGAGAAAAGATGGAGAATGGAGAAGGAAAAAAAGTAGCAGAAATCAAAGGTCAGGGAAAGAAATGCATTTTTGAGCACTGGGTATACCAAGGTAAGGATGGGGAGATGCAGATTTTGAGAGAACTATGAATTATGGGCAGAGGCATAATATAAAATAAAGTAAGTGGAAGTCAATACAAAGGATAAAATATAGTTCTTAACGAGTAGAAGTTACAAGGTGGCAAATGGAGAAGATAAATGAGTAGCCAAAATCTGAAGGTTTTTTAAAAGTATATAGATTAATTAAGGAAGAAAGTCCAGGGAAAGGAATATATACTATAAAACAAATAACATATAGAAAACAAAACCATGTTGGTAAGAAAAGTAAATAAGAAGAGTAAAAAAAAAAAAAGGATAGAGACAGAATGAAACAAGTAAAAGCCAAGAGGAAAGCAAGAATCGAGGGTAAGGAGAAAGTAAATATCATTTTTTTTAATCAATATTCAAAAGTTGGAAATAGCAACTTGTGTAAATATGAGAAAGAAAAGCATCTTTATGTTTTATTTATTTTGTCTGAGGATAGAATGGAGGATATAAAAATGAAACGAAGGATGTGTAGAGATGGAGTAATAGCTCTGCCTTAGATAATCTGAGGTACCCAGTCAGAAATAATTACAATCAATGTCAAAATGCTGTATAAAAAAGAGGAAAGTTATGCTAAGGAATGCAAAAAGTATGCAAAGAAAACAATGCTTAC
Organism: Protobothrops mucrosquamatus; assembly: GCF_001527695.2. Lineage (NCBI taxonomy): Eukaryota > Metazoa > Chordata > Lepidosauria > Squamata > Viperidae > Protobothrops > Protobothrops mucrosquamatus. The sequence continues at coordinate 872,197 of NW_015386262.1, read as the reverse complement.
AGGTCTGCTATTTCGAAGAGAAAACAAATATTGAAAGTTGAAATTAAGAGATCCCAGCAGGAATCAGTTTAAGAGAATAGGCCCCAAATATCGCTCTGAGAAAATGAAGGGGGAGGAAAGACGAAGATAAGGTTCAGCAGATGTCACATATATTGGCAAAATAAATAAACAGCAAACCAAAATAGGAAAGAAAACGAAGTGTGCAAAATAGAAACCTATGAAAAAGCATAGATATATAACCCCCCCAAACTGTAAATCACTCAACGTATTTTAGAATACCTCTTTCCCAATATGTCAAGTCTGTCAGCCAAACAGAGCAATTGTGGACGAACACAATCATCCACTCTCGTGGCATCTTTCTGAGTTGCATTGAAGTCAATGTTATAAGATCCTGCTGAAACCAATGGCTGAAGGGCAGGGTTTAATCTACTCTCAGTATTCTGTCGTATAATAACCTATTGAATTCACATCCTAAACTCAGTGGAAGAACATTTTCTCATGCTCCCAGTACCTGGATAGTGGTGCCATTAATTCTTGAGCACACATTTTGTTGTCAATTCTTTTTTTTTCCCCCTAATCCCCCTCTGCTCCCTGCAAAGGATCTATTTGAAACTAGAAGCTTGTGTATGTGTGAATTATGACTTGTAATATATTGTGAGAAAGTGATGGCATGGCAGCAGAAAAGATAATCCCATTGAACCTAGAAAAGTTCTTTTCAATGTTACGCTCATAATGTTTTCAGAATAAAATGCAAAATAAAATACTCTTGCCATCAATATTGGATGACCTTCTTCTACCACCTCTACCAGTTGCATGTGACCTTTACTGCACAGGATTCAGATAATTCTAAACCTTTGGAAACCAACTTTCAGCCTAGTCTCCCACTGGGTTGGCATCACCTGCAAGCTACTAAGACAGATAACTGAAAGCCATTAGTGGCAAAGATGAGAAAGCCTGAAGTTATTTAGCAAGCAAAAGTAGCTAGTGCGCTACACAAACTCTGCCACCACCACAGATCCCAAATACTCACATAGTTATCTCTTGCAGACCAGCCAGGATAGAGTTGCATGTGAAGCTGCCTTTCCTTGCGGGCCAGTTCATAATACTTGGCTTGCTCCTCCCGTGACAATGCGTGCCACTGAAAAGGAACCATAGAAAACCATGAACCCCTAAGAAGCTTACTGTGGTCTCACAGCTTGATCAGAAAAGAGTCCTGTTGCCTTCCAGGTATTGGTAGACTATAGCTCCCATCAGCAGCAACCAGCCACATTCTTAAGCAAGATCTAAAATATTTCTAGAAATCTTAATTCTCTTAACATTTAATTCATTGCATAAATGCAAGTTGGGCAGAAGGAAGGTCAACATATTAATAAAGATTCAGCCCTTAATTTTACACATGGGGTTTGGAAACAATCTGTTGCATACATCGGATCTTGGTAAACACATGAAAGAAGAATCTTCCACATAACAGAGCAGAATGAGGAATTTGTGACCTTGCAGATGCTGCTGAACTACAACTTCTAGACATTTGTTTATCAATTATATCGATTTACATAGCCACCACCTCACAGCTGTGAATCTGAAGAATGGCCAGTAGGAAAGATTCTGGGAACTGCATTTCAGCAAAAACAATTACAGTTCTAACTTTTGTGATAAGGTAATTCTCCATTTCTCCCTTTCACCTACAAGTTTTCTGTACCAGAACATTAAAAAAAAGATGCAGAAATAGCAATTTTATTTTAGAATTTCTTGGTTTCTCAAATCCCCAATTCACTAATTACTAATACAATCACTGTACTCATGCCTGTACTTATCAGTTTTTATGGAAACTGAACTTCTGTGTGTAGGAAGCAATAGCAAAAGTTTATTAAATAAAGACAATTCAATCTCTTATTCTGTAAATAAATGGAATCCTTGCACATTGTTCAAAAAACCCCAAATTTGGGAATAGAAGATTCTGACCGAATTCACCAACACATTGTTTTGACTTTTTTTTAATGTAATAAACAAAAATATATAGCAAAAAATAGTTTTTACTATTTAGAATCAAGATCAGAATTTGGGATAAAATTGGAAGTTATGTACCTAACAAGTTTATGCCCAGATGAGAAAAAGTAAATTACATGATTTCTAAAAAAAGGAAATTACAGAGATCATTTGTCTTTGAAATCCAAAATGAAAAAGCTTCCTCAGCTATAATCAATCAGTTGAGTAGGCTTTGGTAGGTCATTTCTCATGTTACATCCCCTCTCCAAAATGACGATAGTTGGCACTTACCTTACAGTGTTGTGTGGATCTGTACTTTGTGGAGGGAAAATATTTTAGATGTAAAAAGTGATCTACAAATAACCAATTTGAGTTTTCCTGACATGTTTTGAAAGTCCCAGATAATGAAAAGTACTTCGTAATCTGCTGAGGCAGGGACTTATATGCAATCTTTCTAAAACAAATTTGAAAAAATGGGGGGGGGGGGACGTTTGTTGTATTTTCTTAAACCGTCTTTTCTGCAGCAGTGCAGAAGTTGTATTATAAATTTTGTTACATTTTCAAAGCCCATCCAAGTGCACTAAAACAGATGCAGGTCTAAATATGGAGAAGGTGCAGCAAAACCATGGAGATCTCAACTCTGGAAAAGTGCATTGGTATACTGCAAACTGCACATCATTCTACAGATAGACTATTCATCTATACAGGAGAATAATTTTCAAAGCCTTTCTCCAGCCTCTTTCTCAACCCATTGGAGCAATATCTTGGCTGAAAATAAAGTTTACAACTAAAATCCAAAACTTCTGAAAAACCAAACAACTCATTCCTCATGACCCTTTCCTAAAGCCTATATATTAATCAAAACAAGACAAATCCCTTGTGCTCTTACCCGTCTTCCTAAAATTTGGTTGATCGCGGCGCTTTCCTTCAAGGTGCATTCAGCAATGACCTTTGCCCGCATTTCTTTCATGTACAACATAAAAGCATTCAAAGGCTTCTTGATGGTAGGCTTTTTAGCTTCCTTTTCTCTTTTTGGTTCTGATTGTGATTTCCTTATACGAAAGAGAAAAGAAACCATTGATAATACAGGGTCTTACCTCAGTATTGCAGTCTCTTAGAAAACAATAAAAAAACAAACCAAGGACTTGTCAACGGAGTAGTAAAACTGATGAACCAAAGATTATACGTTGAAAGAGCAAAATATCTTTTCTAATGGTAGCCAACTCCAAGGCGTTATCACTGGAGATATAATTTTGGTCTCTATGGTCCAAAATATCCTTTTCATCCAGTTCAATTAATTTGGTCTGTTACTCTGATAGATGAAATATCCATGTAGGAACCATCGTGTTTATTACTTTGCCTGGTAGGACTGAAGATGTTCTTTTTGAACTGCTACAACAGATGTGTGCCTGACATAAAGATTATGTCTGATGGGTAACAAACAAGAGTGCAGTCTTCCAATCTGTAACTCTGAAAATGAGGCTTGTGGACACTGGCTTTGCAAATGAGAAGCAGCAGCTGCTCTTCCAAGAGATGGAACATAGTAGGGAGCATGCCAGGTTCACCTAGATTCCAGATTTGTCCCATCTGAGGAAGTTCTCCTTGGAGAATGATAATCCGTTTCTATGAAGTGAGGGTGGCTGAGGTCAGGAAGCAGTGCATTTCTATCATGGCTGCCCTCTTCTGTGACAGCCTTCCAGAGATTTAATTGTTCTGGAGGGCCTTCATGGAGTAACTATTCTCACTACTTGGGTATTTTTATTGTTGTTTTAATTGTTGTTATTTGTAGATAGTCCTTGAATTACAATGGTAATTGGGGCTAGAATGTGACTGCATCATTTAGTGCAGCAAACCCAGCAGTCCCCATTGTCATTATTAACTGAACCCCACCAGTTGTTAGGTGAGGACACAACCAATCCAAGCCACTCCCAGCTTGGTCCCTCCCACTCCCAGGAGTGGGAGTAAGGGACTGCCTCCTCTTTAACTCCCCACCACCACTCAATCTCACTCCGCCATCTCTGCCTTTAGAATGCCACCTTGCATTCTGCCACCTCTGTCAGTCTTGCCACCCTTCACTCACTGGCCATGCTGCTCTCAGCTGACCTTTGCCACCTTCCTCCTGCTGCTAGCTAGTTGCACCCAGCCTGGCTCTTCGCAAGGAAGTCACTGACAATGGCTGGCCTTCTTCCTGAGGCCACTTGTGCCGCTCTCCAAATAACATGCACGGTTCCCATGATGTTTGAAAAGGCTTTTATGGCCATCTAAAATTCATGAGAATAGTACTTAGCAATAGCACTTAGACTTATATGCCACTTTATAGTGCTTTATAGCCCTCTCTAAGCGGTTTACAGAGTCAGCATATTGCTCCCAACAATCTGGGTCCTCATTTTACCGACCTCGGGAGGATGGAAGGCTGAGTCAACCTTGAGCCCGCCAGGATCAAACTCCTGGCAGTGAGAAATGAGTTAGCCTGCAGTACTGCCTTCTAACCACTGCACCACCATGCCTCTTCTCCAAATCACTTACACTGTTCTTGTGATGCTTCAGAAAGCCTTTGGAAAGCTGCTGAGAGGTTCTGAAGCATCACAATTTGATGCTTGCCCTATTTGAAAGATAATGCAAGCAAACTCTGGAAGAAGGCCTAGCAGGGCTAAAAGCTGCCTCACATAGGCCAGGCTGGGCACACCTTTTAAGCAGGAAGAGAAAGATCATGACGGTCAGCTAGGCATGGCAGGGCCTATGGAGTGTGGGGTGGCAGGAGCTTTGTGCTGTAGCACTGGTTGTGGGCTTGAACTGAAGTAGAAGCTGGGACTGGGGACAACTGACTGAAATTGCTGAAGGCCTTAGGTCTCTACTTCAGCCCCTGTATTGTCCCCACTGTTGAGTGCTGCTATGTAGGGGAACCAAAAGGCAAAGATGGAGGAAAGGAACATAAGCAAGTGGAGGAAAGTGCCCCTGCAGTCATAAATGTGGCCAGGCTTCCAAATGTGACTGCAGAGGCTCTACAAAGTCTATAACTTCAGGGACCATTCATAAATACCGTACGTTCAGCGCCCCTGTAACTTCAAACAGTCACTGAAAAATTGGTTGCAAATTTGAAAACTACCTGTAATCATTGTTCTGTCTTTGTTGTGCCTTGTACTACTTTTATTTTCTTGTGGAAAGTTTATTGTGCCTTTCACTTATTGCTGTCAGTCTGGAAAATTCAGCAGCATAGAAATGCAATATATAAACAAATGGCACAGTACCTATAAGTCTTCCTCCCAGTTCTTGGCTACTTACATGCTTCGGTCGTAATGATCCATTTCTTGTTTCCCAGATGGAGATGTGATGCCTGGGTGTGGGAGGCCTGTCGCATGCATTCCAGAGCTAAGCATCAAAGGATGTGTAATCCTGCAATATAACACAGATTTCTTACTGCCTGGACTTCTAATGCATTACATTAGAATGGGATTTTTATGGTAGTTGGACTTATTTCTAAATACAGAGAGTAACTGTTTCACAGAACTGTGCGTGGATATTGGTTTAACAGCGAAGCTTGCTGACTTCCATGTAAGTCGACATTTCCAGAGACACACCACAATAGAAACTGAAGCCTGGGTTTCTAAAGTCTTCTGGAACTGCAACATAATGGGTGCTTGGGCACTCAGCTGCTGTATTCTGAATTAGACTGAGAAATACTGCAATGGCAGCCAAGGGCTAATCTGCACTTGAACAGAATTTGGGTTTCAACAATTGTGAGACAAGGGGATACTCTCTAGGTATGTTGTTTTCCTTACATTCCCTGTTGGAGCAAACTAGCACAAATGTTACATGTGAAGATGACAGCCTCCCATCACTGCCATCATCTTTGGTTATCCCTGAAATTCTGTAAGGGAAGCATTCTGCCTGGATGGAGGGCACGCAAGAACGCTTTGACACAGCTCTTGGTGAAGCTTATGGCAATGCTGAGTCAGGCAGCGCCAACTCCAACTTGGTATTTTCTTCTTACGGTGCCTGTAGTTAAATAAAGACTGCAAGATTTAATTTGGGGTTTGATTAAAGAGCTGCATTTAACAGTTCCCTACATGTACCTCAGGTTTAAGTTCTAAGAAAAATAAAAAAAGGGGTGGGGAAAATTTTATGCTGATTTTCTGGCTTCGGTTCTTTACAATAATTATTTTATGCAAGTTGTTCTTGCCAAGGAAACTAGGCTGTTGGGTGACTAAGCCCATTTTTGATGAGGACCTAAGACTTGGCTTATATACCAATTCTTTGCCAAGAATTTCTTAGGCTAACTTCCTATGATCTGCATCTGAGTCTGTGGTTTTAGTGCTGTATAAATATTGAATGGCCCCTTCCCTTTCTTCAGTAATTGTGAACACAATGGGATAGTAGAAAGTGAGGGCCACATTACTGGAATTTTCATAAAACAGATCGTAGGCTAATCGTCTGCACATTCTTTAACAGTTTTGAAGAATGCTTTCTGCATTATAGAAAGATGCTGTCAATGTATTAAACATCATGACTAAAGCTTGAGACAGCAGATTTGCCCATGGGAGACAACCAACTGTTCATTAGCTCTGTTGGCACAAAGAGAAATGATGCTTGATATTAATCTACTGGCATAGCTTGAAGCTTGATCATTATCTGCCAAGGTGTGCGTTCTTGTCTGAAAAACTTGCCTCGTTCTCTGCTGTTAATGGGAATGCTGCTATGGCAAAGAATGAAACTACCAGGTAACTAGGAGGTCTGTAATTCATTTATCTTAAATATTAAGGTACTTAGACATGCACAGGTGCCTGAGGCAGAGTAGACATTAAGGTAATGGCATAATAATACTATAATAGTAAAAATAATTATGTGCCTTTCTCCATTATAACTCCCAGAATGTCTTCATCAAGAGACTTATTAGGACAATACAAAGCAGAAGCCAGAGGAGGCATGCAATGAATGGTGCTTGCACATACAATCCCTGTAGATTAATGGGTATTCCAGCTGGACTTTCTCAGAAGAAATAAAGAGAAAATAAATTTGGCATTGGGGTCATTCCGATTAACTCCCCCAAATTTACAAGCAAGTGGAACAAATCCCAGCCAATTGATCAAATTCTTTTGTGAGGATCAATTAAAACCAATGGCAAATCTGTATGTTCTTCTGAAGCCATGTTAAAAAAAAACAGTTTTGTATGAGAAGTCTGCATACCACTTGCATTACAATCCTCAGCTGTTGTAAATTGCCACACACTTCCATAGAAGCAAAGCTAGTATTTGATAGTAGCAGGTGGCCACCAAGATATTGGTGGAATGAGGAGAAAAGTGTTAACTCCTCTGTAATTCAGCAGAGCAAAAGTGCATTGAGAAAAAGCGAAAATGGGCTCGTGGGATGCAGCACATAAGCAAGAGAATCTGGTAGCTTGAATGCATCAGATTCTTTGCCTGATTTCTATTTCTGTTAAAAGATTACTAATTGAACAAAGTTATAAGGAAGTCCATTGGTTCTCGAAGCTACACCAGACAGACAATTTTATTTTAATGATAGCCAACAAGATACTGTTTCGTGTTGTCTTTTGAGGACCCAGAGCTGTATAAAAAAGAATCACTAGTACGGTCGTTCTACTGAAGTCCCTGGAAAAGAGCCTTTGCATAATTATGCACAGCTTCAATATCTGAAAACAGGACTGAGGGTGGAGACCTAATACAACAAGAAGCATTTTTGAGAGGGCTTAAGTACTCTGGATGTTAAAAACTCATCAGAGCGTTTTCAGCTCTCCTTCTTTTCCATTTCTAGATACATGACAATAAGAGACATGTTCTTTGGCTTTGCAACATCTTGTGAGGGTTCTCTCTCTCTCCTGTCCTACTATTGTTGACCACAACCAAACTGTGTTTCTCCTCTGGAAGGTCATCAAATTATTTACTTATTTTTGGTCTGAAAAGTCTGCCCTGCTTAAAATAAGAGAACGCCTTCCCTGTTGCTGCCATCTGGACGTGAGACCTACTCCCTAAATCCTGCAAACTTTCATGGCTTGAATTGCAACAGAAGCAGAGCAACGTGTCCTGGCTAAGGCAGCTTATACTTACCTGGAGAAAGTAGCCCCAGCAGAGAGCGCCGACGTATAAGGCTGTCTAAATCCACATGACTGGAAAGGGCAGACAGGCTGGCTCTGCCTGGGAGCAGGAAGAAAGAGGCTATAAAGCATCTACACCCATGTCATTTTTCCTGCATACTTTTTTTTTCTTTTTTTTTCGTCTGGACTCATAGCTGGCTAAAGTTGGGAACTTGCATATTGGGGAAAGGTAAACTTTTTGTTGCTTATTGGTTTTTGTCTAAACGTGGACATGAATTTTGCCTAGAGAAGAGTTTTCTCTAGAACTCTCCCAACAATGCTTTAAAAGCTACCTGTAATGACTATATGATTAGCTTTGAAACATGGCCGCGCGGGGGATTTTGGGGGCCTCTAGATACTCCCATGTAACACCTCTCCTGCGTGAGCTGCACTGGCTGCCGGTGGCCTTCCGGGTGTGCTTCAGGGTGTTAGTAACAACTTTTAAAGCGCTCCATGGCAATGGACCTAGGTATTTGCAAGACCGCCTCCTACCAAATATCTCCCTTCGACCAGTCCGCTCCCACAGAGAGGGCCTCCTTAGGGTGCCGTCGGCCAGTCAATGCCGGCTGGCGACCCCCAGGGGGAGAGCCTTCTCTGTGGCACCTCCTGCCCTCTGGAATGACCTACCCCCCGACCTACGTACAACTATGGACCTGCGCCTCTTCTGCCGAGCCTTGAAAACCCATCTATTCCATGCGGCCGGCCTGGCGTAGTTTTGATTGGGCTTTGCTATGGGTTGTATATGGGGTATTTTAGAGCAGGCTTTTTATTCAATATTTATTGTGATTTTTATTATTGCCTGTTCACCGCCCTGAGTCCCGTAAGGGAGATAGGGCGGTATATAAATTAAAATAATAAATAAATAAATAAATAAGTAGGCTTTCATTCCTGGTTGAGCCGCACAATCAGGTAGAGACGTTTGACATAATCCTTCTCCCATAAATCAAGGGATTCATCCAGTCTAGTCATTTGGGTGCAAACAATAATGCAAAATTAATATCCCTAAAAATCCAGACAAATATTTCTATCATCTATGCACAGACTGTATCTTTGCACTATTAGACATCAAGGTCCAAATAAAGAACAACCTTTCAAATCCTGTTGGACTTAAATACAGAGCCATTTCTTAGTTGATGCTGTTGGGTCAGTCCGAAATGACACCACTTGTTCTCTTGCATAAATTACACTTAGAAACTGCTCTATTCTGACCATACTCCAAAAGGTTACAGAAGATTACATTTCAATAGTGAAGGGCATTGTTTAGCTCTGCACATGTTGATTTTTTTTCCTTTCTAAAAAGGGCTGAAATCTCTTGGGTTTTATTGTTAAACACACACACACCAATCCAAAACTAAGCACATTTCCAGTGTGCTCTTAGCAAAATGCTAAACAAATATATGCATCTTTGGTTATTAGCCAAGACCTGTGTGTGGGATGCAGAGCTGGCAAAAATAACTTAGCATTACATCACAGGGAAACATGAAGTGGCAAGTGATTGGAGGAGTAGACTGGGAATGCTTCTGCAAAATTCAACTGAATCCAGGACAATACAGTGTATTCTTCTTTATAGAAGCCTCCCCATCAAAAATGTAAGACTATATCATTTATGCCTTTTCTATTCTTGTTAAACAGATAATGGTTTGCAATAATCTATACTGAGCAAAGGCAGGCAGTGGATCATACTGTGAAATTCTGAGAAAATATCAGTATTTGCTATAATTACTAACCAGTTTGGGGGGATTTTGAACTGATCACATTTGAAGCCTTCCACTTAGGAAGAAATTGCCTATTCTTACTTTAATCCGAAATACGATCTAGGATAGTGTTTCCCATAACTATGTATCTTCCAGATGTATGGACTTTGAGTGCCAGAATTTCCTAGCCAGCATGACTACTGTTGAGGATTTGTGGAACTGAAGTCCATACATTTGGAAGCTGCCAAGATTGGAAAACTCTAATCCAAGACCTCAGAGCTGTACTTAATTATGATGGGATGGAAGCATCTAGTTAAGAATCGATAATTTAATTAGAATATATTGCTCAGTTATCTCAAATACTGAAAGAGCCATGCTGAAAGCAATGCTGGTAGAAACTCATGGCAAGGTCAAAAAGGTTGGAAAGCATGTCTTAATTGTGGGGAAGATCATCAAATTTCAGTAGATGTAGATCTGCAGATGTGGACAAAGCCACAAGGAAAAATGTGCACGAATGGTCTCAGTATTGAAAGAGATTTCCCATTTTACAAGGACGCATGCAATAGGACTACAGAATGTGAAATGTATGAATGAATATACCTCAACATTTTGAATGCAGAAAAGAAGCACGTTAAGGAATGAGTGATCTCATATGATCTGGAATAAGTCAATTTAAATGAGATGATATATTCAGGGCATGAGACGGTAAGAAGGACTGAAATAGCAAAGGCAATAGTGTGGCAACAGAATGGAAAGAACAATTAGGTGTTCAGCTATAATCCAATAAATCATAACAATTGAAATTAATGTATTTTCAGCGAACGTGAATATTACAGAAGGATATGTATTCACAACACAATGACAAAAGGCAAAGGTGAAAGAGGCAGGCTGTGGCAAACCTTAAGTGGTACTGAATGCAACACCTAGAAATGCAGTACTACTAATGGACAATTATAATGCAAAAGAATCAAGGAATCGCAGGAAGATTTCAAACGGGCAAATACAATAATGCAGGAGACAGAATACTAAGAGTTCTGTGAACAGAATTATTTTTGTTATTAATATTGATTTTAAGCAACATAAATAGAGACTCTACACTGGAACATTAACTACATAATATCCTGGTCATCTCCCTTAAGGATTATTGCAATGAGCTCTACATGAGGCTGTCTTTGAAGAGTATCTGGAAACTGCAGCTGTGCAGAATGTGGCTGCTTGAGGAGTCTTGGGCCTCCAAGGATTGTGCAAGTAACACCTCTACTGCATGAGCTGCACTGGATGCCGGTTTGCTTCCAAGTCCAATTCATGTTGTTGGTTATCATCTTTAAAGCTCTTCATTATGGCATGGGATCATGTTTCAAGACAAGACAAGCGTCTTGTCCCAGTTACATCAATCTGCCCACACAATCAGGCAGAGAGGATATCTTACAGACCCATCAGTTAAGAATTTTGATTGGCAGGATCTCGGAAAAGAGCCTTCTCTGCCATTGCTCCCACCCTATGGAATATCCTGTCTCCGGAGGTGAGGTTAGGCCTCATTTTGGGGCCTGCCAGAAGCATCTGAAGACCTGGTTCTGTCAACTGGAATGGGGGGGGGGTCAAAGAGTGGCACACAACCCTGAGATTGGTGGTGGCTTGAGGGTGCTCCTTCTGCTGTTTTTAACTTTTTAGCTCTGCACTTCTTTTATTTTTATCTTTTATTTTTCACTGTGTTTTAATTCTTTTTAATTGTATTTCTTTATATGGTTTTATCATTTGTATCTGTAAACTGCCCAGGGTCACTTGGATAGTCAGATGGGCATTATCTACATTTCATAAATAATTAAAGAAATAGGAATTGGAAAATGGGTTAGGATGCAATCCACTCCCCAGGGCACCTCCAGGTAAAAGAGTGAAATTATTCATTTCAAATACCGTATATGGATTAAGTTTAGAAAATTAAAAATATCAGGAAAATTTGATTCAGAGGACATTTAGACAGATGCAGGATTAATATAAGGATCAGATTCAGCATACTTAACATATAAGAAAGAGGAAATGAGGAGTTAGAGGAAGGAAACAAGAGACACATTATGAGAACCAAAATAGAAAAAAAATAATAAAATCTTAGGAAAAGTTTCAAATGGGTTTCAGAATAATCTGCCACAATAGCTAGTGAAAGGTGGAAAATGAAAACCTTGGGTAACAAGAAGCATAAAATGACTGAACACAATTTTTCAGTTTCAAGCAAGAAAGGAAAGGAAAGCTATCTCAATCAGGAGCGTCAGCAAATAAAATAATGTATCATGAAAAGAACAACTGATACTGAAGAAAATCAGAATTAAAAATATACACAGCCATTACTCAAGCGGTTTTATTAAAGAGGTCTAATAGAGGCAAAGAAGTCTACTGTAAAAGAAAGAGGGAAGTTCTAGAATGAAATATTTTACAAAGGTGTTTATAAAATGACAAACATTTGTGTAGAAAGCAAATATTCAAAAACTAGGTCCCCTGGAAAGTGAGACAGAACAGGCAACAAAGCAGGAGGCAAACAGTTGCACTAACAAATATGGAATAAATCTGAGTTTCCCAAATGTTGGAAAAGATCAGTGAATATACATACATACATACATACATACATACATACATACATACATACATGTAATATCTCTATTGCTGCCTGCATTGTCTTCATCATCATTCTTACTTAACATAATTATCAATACCAGAAGACAACTTGAGGTACAAAGAGAAGGAAATACTAAGTCTATCCTTTCTAAAGTCCCAGTTTTGTATGCTCCATCCCAATACACACATGTGATTCTTAATGGCAGAAAAACTGAGCATTCAAATTTCTGTCAGAATGGTTGAAATCAAACTGTTTAAATCAGGAGGAGAGGAAAAGTATAAATGACACCTAGATGGTTATATTTTAGAGTCTACAAAGATAAGGTGGCTTCCTTTTAAACCTAGATATGTTGCTAATATGAAGAAAACCTAAAGAAAAGGAGAATCTTTGGCAACATTACTTCCCTTTCTAGGGTACCAGGAATTTGAAATCACCATGGAACAAACAAGATGTCTAGATAAAAGGAAGATAAGAAGACAGCAGAGAAGCAAAATGGGTTTTTCACATCTATTTTTGCTGTGAAAAATACTTGTGGGAGAAAATAGTTATACTTGTATGGTTATTTGAGGAAGGATAACATCTGAAAATACATTCCAAATAACAGTGACATAATACATTGCACAGTAATTAATCAGTGGAGCCAGATCACTTTCACCTGAAGAATTCAAATGAGATTTTGCCAATCTCTAACAAAAACAGACAAGTTGCTGTTAAAATAATTTCCAGAGAACAGAACGTCAAATAAAACCATTTTTAAATGTGGCCATATGTGTATTGGTGTGCTACTAGAGAAGAACAGAACATTGCAGCCTGACTTAGGATAATGCATATCTCAAAGTAGTAGGTGGAAACAGTAATTAAAAGCAGAATTCTTGTACTCTGAAACATATAAAAGAACACGTCTTTGGGTGGAAAATCAGTAGAAGCTTGGTAAAAGGAATTATAGCTTTTATTATTTGTTTATTTTTTATTGTTTGTTTATTCAAGTCAGAAGCATAGTATCTTAGCTATTGAGAGTTATCAACAACCGTGCAAAATCAGCACATTCTGGATTGGCATTTATGGACTCACATATCCTTTTAATGGATTCTTAAATCCAGATGGGTTGAAATGAATTCTTTGATTTTTTTAAAAAAACCTTTTTGATAAAGATCCCCCTTCTTTAGAAATATAGGTCCTCTTATGACTCACAAATGAATGCAAAACAGGCAAGTATAACTGAAGAGTTCTGATTATGAGGGAAAATAAATGATCGCTGAGCTACAGCTACTTAATTTAATTGTAGTAATAAAGAAAATGAGGCAAACAATGCAGTCGACATCTAATTGTCCAGATTTATGAAGTCAAAGAGACTCCAAAGAACTCCAAAATGACTTTTCCAGTTGGATGAATAGCCATTTCAAGTGAAGTGCATGCTGGGGAAAAGATGAAATTTATCATACAAACTGAAGAGGCTTGAACTGAAAGTCCCTGAACAGGTAAAAAAAAGCCACTGGAACTGTAACAGACAACTTACTAAAATTGCAAATTCAGCATGGGGAGAGTGAAGCGTGAAAACTTAGGAATTTTAGGAAATACAATAGAAATAAAAGAGAATCAATGTAATCAAATCTTTCTATAAACTGATCAGTAAAGTCAAATTTCAAAGTGTAGGTATCACTTTAACTTATCTCAAACCTTAAGTTTTTACACTGGAAAAGTGCAACCAAGATCATACCACTTAACGCTAAAATATTTTTTATTTGGGATTTTTAGTTTAGCAATAAAGATGACAAATGTGACCTAAGATATAAACCATAGTATCACTAAAAAAAGTAATAATGTTGCAAGAGTAGGAGAGAGAAGATGATTAAGGTTAGTCATTAGAACTCAAAATTATCCACTGAAATTAACAAATATCAGGTTCAGGAGAAGAAGAGTAGAAAATATAGGCTTCCACAGACAGATTCAGGTTTACCTAAGCAGGTATCTTCCATGGGTGTTGGCCACGCACCTAGGAATTTTAGAAACTGAAGTCCAGTAACTTACAAGGTGCCAGGATGGAGAAGAATATGATGATAGGCATTACTTTTGTAATACAACTATGTGGTGGCAATCTATGATGCTTGCTGATAAATCATTTAGGAAATAGGAAATAGGCAGAATCACACATGAAAGATGATTGCACAAACTTCAATAATAATAATAATAATAATAATAATAATAATGATGATGATGATGATGATGATGATGATGATGATGATGATGATGGAAGGGATCTTGGAGGTCATCTAGTTCAACCCCCTTGCTTAGGCAGGAAACCCTATACCAGGGGTCTTCAAACTTGGCCCTTTTATGACTTGTGGACTTCAACTCCCAGAATTCCTCAGATAGGCATGCTGGCTGAGGATTTCTGGGAGTTGAAGTCCACAAGTTATAAAAGGGCCAAGTTTGGAGACCCCTGCCCTATACCATTTCAGACAAATGATTGTCCAGTCTCTTCTTAAAAACTTCCAGTGTTGGAGCATTCACAACTTCTGGAGGCAAGTTGTTCCATTGATTAATTGTTCTAACAATCAGGAAATTTCTCCTTAGTTCTAGGTTGCTTCTCTCTTTGGTTAGTTTCCATCCGTTGCTTCTTGTCCTGCCTTCAGGTTCTTTGGAGAATAGCTTGACTCCCTCTTCTTTGTGGCACCCCTGAGATATTGGAACACTAATATCTATTTATATTGTTTTCTTCGGCTTTGATTCTCCTCTTCATCTGAATTAGTTCCACTGCCTAAATAGACCTGCCTAATAAAGAGTTATTAATTGAGTGAAATATAGTGGTTAAAACCATGTTTTGTATTGGTTCATGATCTAAATCAGTTCTGCTCACTGGGGGATCTTAGGAAACATTTTGTTCTTTCAGCAAGTGAGAATAATCTGTCAGGCCTGCTGAAATAATCTGTCTGGAATGCTTTGAATCCCTTAAATCATTAGATAAACATTACTGTTAACTATCATTATTAGTGTGGTTATTTCTCTCTCTTTTTAAAATCAGAGTTTGGCTTCAATCTGGAGAGAGACTATACTGGTGAGAATATGGAAGTGTCATTTAATATGTCATGAACCAGCCCAAGACCTATAATATAGCAGGAAACCAAAATGAACGTCGAAATTTAGCATTTTGGCTTTAGGGCTGAGAAAACAGCGACCTCTAATCCCCAAGTGGAAATTGGTCATTCTGTGACCCAAGATGCTTCAGTGGAACCCTCTGAAAACATATTAAATTGCCAAAACAGTTCAGGCAAAGTAAAATCCTTTTTTTCTTCTTCTTCTTTTGTTATTTGGAGGACTCCCAATATAGTCCTGTCAAGGGAAAATTCCTTCTACTGATTTTGAAGAGCTGACATAGTTTCAGGAAGGGGGAAGCCTCTTAATAATCATCTAAGTGATTTCATAGCTCAAAGTTACAAGACTTTTTAGGGAAGAGATGTTGCATCAAATGTGAAGAAATCGAAGTAATTTGGATAGTTTTTCAAGAGTCTTTCCATTTAACTAATGAGAGACTTATTGTTTTCTGGAACACTTTTGCAGGCTGTGAGGCTATACTTGCTGAATGTCTCAAAGGTGCTTTTTCAAAAGGCAACCGGACTGTTTTTTCCTTGAGGCACCTTTGAGGCAACCGTGACCTGGGTGACTGAGAATCTCCACAGACATTCCTGCTGAACAGTTTTCTTCTGAGGAAAAGTTCTTGCAATATTACAACCGCAGGGTGTATTTGAAGTCAGCTTTCTTCCAAAACAGTGAATCTGCTCTCTTCAGAGCCATTGCCTATCACAGCACTCCTTATCGGCAAAAAGAGGTTCTGGAATCTTCCTCTTTTCTCCATCTCCTCCCCCCAAACCGATTTGAATGCAATGAACACTGCCAGGCTCTGCAAAGGGTGGGGGTGTGTGGAGGGGGGAAAACAGGAAAGGAAATCCTCTGTAGGTTGTTTTTTTTTGCTTGGGTACAAGCCCCTTATTTTTATAAAAGGGACGAAGAACATTAGTCAGGTTTGTCCATACAGGCAAGCTGGGTAGTGTGAAGTTCTCTGGGATAAAACACTTTATCAGCAAACTGATGGATGCACATGAACCACTTTTGCAGGGGCAAGACTAAGAAATACATGGAAGGCCACTCACATGTAAAGAGCACTGTGCCACAAAGAAGAGGGAGTCAAACTATTCTCCAAAGCACCTGAAGGCAGGACAAGAAGCAATGGATGGAAACTAGCCAAAGAGAGAAGCAACCTAGAACTAAGGAGAAACTTCCTGACAGTTAGAACAATTAATCAGTTGAACAACCTGCCTCAGAAGTGGTGAATGCTCCAACACTGGACGTTTTTAAGAAGAGACTGGACAGCCATTTGTCTGAAATGGTATAGGGTTTCCTGCCTGAGCAGGGGGTTGGACTAGATGACCTCCAAGGTCCCTTCCAACTTTTTTT
>NW_015386262.1:814727-855269 GCF_001527695.2 Protobothrops mucrosquamatus | reverse complement strand
TTATTATGTCTGTAAGGCTTTCAAGGCACGTAGGTGCACTGAGAAGGTTATGGCGGGGTTGTAGCCTATGGATGCCAATTATCATAAAGCGCAATCTATATATGGGTTTATGAGAAAATGAAATTGGGCACAAATAAAACCAGCCCAATGAAATAACGTCCAAATAAAATTGATTCACTTCCCTTTAATGTGCATTTTGCTGGTGGGAGTGGAAAATACCAAGTGAAGGCTGGTGGTGTATTAGCAGCCAGCACAATTACTGTTTAATGTGACTTTGGGCCTGCACATATTGCGGCAACCCAAGTAGAACACTCCATAGAATTATTTTTGAGGAATCAAAGTGGGAGAATTAACTCTCACACAGTCAGTGAGAAACAATATGACAGCAAATCTGACCGCTGCAAAGATCAAGGAGAGATGGAAACAAGCCAGCCTGCTGAAAAGAGGGAGCCAGGCAGTCTGTTGCATGAGGCAGGGAAGAAAGAAACATGAGGGGTCTGAACACTCTTTCAGTATATGGACTTGTTCTTGAATCCCAACTGTTGCTATGGTTCTTTAGTTGTGGCTTCCTAACCTTCTTCAGTGAGACTTTGGTTATCCAAACTCTTGCAAGCTACTCAAGTGGTTCCAGTCCAATCCGTTGGATGAAACCTGTCACAAATCAGGTACTTCCATGTAATATTTTAGTTGCCATTTCTCTTATGTATTATAATGTGCTGCAATTAAAGGCACCTTTGTACTGGCAAAGGTGTCACTTTAAAGCCAAATCACATGAGGTTTTTTTAAAAAAGCAGATTAAAAATTAACAAAGAAGGATCCAGTCAGGATAAGGACTTCAGCTGTAGGTGGTGTGTGTGTGTGTGTGTGTCCTTTTTATCCAATCCAGCCTTCCTCAACTTGGGCTTCCTCCAGAATTCCTCAGCTAACACAACCAATAGTTTCCCCTTGTAGCTTAAATGAGACTTGGAGAAGACAGCATCAACTCTGATAGAACCAAAAGATTAAACTATATGACTAGGTGCCATGATGCAAAACCTAACCTATTATTTTAAAAGAAATATACTTAACACCATATGTACTGTTAGCCTCCCCCCCCCAGATTTATAGCCAAGTTCAGAAATGACAATTTTATACATGTATACTATAAACCAGTGGTGGCAAACCTATGGCATGCATGCCAGAGGCGGCACTCGGAGCCCTCTCTGTGGGCACGCACACTGTCGCCCCAGCCCCGCCTCCCCGTGGCCCCCTCCTCACCAGCAGCCTCTCTGGAGGAGAATCGCCCCCGGGTGCGGCCCACACGGAGCAGCACAGCCAAGGACATAGCCAGGCAGCAGGGACACGACTCTGCCCTCGCACCTCATAGCGTGCAGATGATGCTGTGGGGTGTGGGAGGAGGGTATGGCTGCCATGGTGCTACAGGGCTGCCTGGGTGATCTGCTGCAGACCATGGAAGCGGTGCGTGTCCCTGTGGGTGGGCGGGGCAGGTGGCAGGTGGGGGCGGAGCAGGCAGGGTGGGAGGTGGAGCGGGGGCAGGGGGGCGGTTTTTGGCCACTCGGTCTCTAAAAGGTTCGCCATCACTGCTATAAACTCTCATTTTAATTTTGCTAAAACCAAGGTGGGTTCTTCAAACACTTCCATTCTGTCACTGTTTCCATTCTCCAAGTGCTTAGAAGGCCACCCATTCCTGTTTTCTTCCCTTGAAAGGCTTAGGAGGAGATGGAGCAACCCCTGTGCCGTCTTTCCCTGCCTTAAATTGCTCCTGGTCCATCGGCAAGAGAGAGATCCCTTCACTCCCACTCCGTATAAAGACAAAAGATGGGGAGAAGCAGCTCGTCTGCCATTTGCACATTCATTCCTCTGATGCAGAAGAGGAAAGGGAAATTGGTAAAGGTCTTTTCAGTTTCACTCTTGGTCCTTTTGTGTGAATTTCTGAGGGAGAGTTGCCAAGCTAGGCCAGGGGTTCTCAACCTTGGCAACTTTAAGACTTGTGGACTTCAACTCCCAGAATTCCTCAGCCAGCTTTGCTGGCTGAGGAATTCTGGGAGTTGAAGTCCACAAGTCTTAAAGTTGCCAAGGTTGAGAACCCCTGAGCTAGGCTCAAGCTCAGGAGCCAGGAGCAAGAATGAGTAAGATCTTCCATCAGTGGGCAATGGAGCCACTGCTTCATAAACCAAAAATGAAATTACAGCAGCAATTTTAATTACTCAGCCAGAAATAAATCAGGACAGCTCTCAGGCACTGTTGATGTCATGGGAACACAGAGCTCCGGAGCTGTTCCCAAATGGGCTCAGGCTCTTTATGGGAAGTGTCCAAAGATGCAACCGTTTGAAGTTTTCATCCAGAACATTAAAAACAGGGAAATTCTCTCTGCTGACTATCAACTGAAATGTACTGGGCCATAATGATCGTGTTTTATGTTCAAAAATGTATCAGCTATGAAATACAGGAATAATGAGAGGTGAAGTCAAAACTACTTAAAGGGAAAGTTGTTTGAGAAAAAAAAATAGTTTCTTTATTCATTCAACATATTTAAAGAACATTTCTATTTGCCACCTTACCAATGTTTTTTTTTAATTGTCTGAGTGGTTAATCATCACCACAATGTAACCAGTTTAGGACAAACACAATATTTTAAGGAAGAGGGAGAGAGAGAAAAAAAAAAGAAAGAGAGAGAGGGAGGGAGAGAGGGAGGGAGGGGGAGGAGAGGGAGAGGGAGAGGGAGAAGGAGAAGGAGAGAGAGAGGGAGAGGGAGAGGGAGAGGGAGAGGGAGAAAGAAATCTAAATAATCAAGCTTGACTTAAGTTGAAGCATTTTAGCCATTTCTTCTTTTGTGAATATAACTACATTCTTTGGTAAGGAAATACCTTACTGCTTAACTTGCAGTGCAGTTTATGACTGCATTTTCCTTACAAAATGCACTTAACCTTTCCATGCCAGTGTACCATCCCAATTTGCACACTCCAATCAGTTATTCAGAAACAGATTACTGCCTTCTGATCTTATACTTGATTCAGGCTAAGTTAGAAAAATATATAGCTTACAAGATAAATTGACATTATACTACATGACAGGACTTTATGTGCTGCATAAATATCTTGCATTTTTGCTTCTCTCAGATTAGAAAAACTAGTAGAGCTGTGAAATTCCTGGCAGACAACAACCCACAGCTTGTCGACTGTGGATTGACTTGATGACTCATAAATCGTGCAGTTTAAGGTCCATTCAAGATTTGCACTGACACATTCTCATAAAAATTCAAATCAGTCAACATGTTGGTTTAGAACACTGCTGATTTCAATGGGCTTTCAATCAATGACTCCAGTGTAAACAGTTGTGGTTCTACTTGCCACTTATTCTTCTTAAGGTAACTCTAATCTCCACTCTTGGATATTTTTCTTCAGAACTGGAGATTATTCAAGGGTTGCGTTACTGAATATTAATATCTTAACATTAAAAGCTGATTCATCTAACTATTCCAGGGTGGTGGTGGTGGTGGTGAGGAGTAATGGTGATTACCAAATATTGTTTCCCCAACAATATTGATGATTCTTGAGAAAACAGGATGACAGTCCACTGTACCATTTCAGAAAAGCTACAGAGCAAGCCTTTTCTCAGGCATAACTTGACCACATGGAGGTGCTTTCATAAGGCTATTTCACCACATCAAATACATTCAATCAGTCCTCAGTGAGTCAACATGAAATGGGATTCCACATTATTGAAGTCAAACAAACATCTGCCACACCACATTCAAGAAACTAAAGTGATGATATGAATTAAATAGAGCAGGGAAAAGTCCACCAGAAGTTAAACAAATGCAAATACTAACTGAACCTTCCTTCCTTCCTTCCTTCCTTCCTTCCTTCCTTCCTTCCTTCCTTCCTTCCTTCCTTCCTTCCTTCCTTCCTTCCTTCCTTCCTTCCTTCCTTCCTTCCTTCCTTCCTTCCTTCCTTCCTTCCTTCCTTCCTTCCTTCTTTCTTTCTTTCTTTCTTTCTTTCTTTCTTTCTTTCTTCAGGATTTTCTGCCTATCTAGAATTATTCTTACAAACAATGCTTGCAAAAATGCTTTTTTTTCTCTATCAATAAATTTTTTTAGTTATCACAACAAAAGCTTCTCAGGTTTCCTATCATTTCTATCTTTTTATTACCTTGAAAAGCCAATTGCAAAAGGATGGATGGAACAGCTACACAGGTCTTCACACATTTTTTTTATTGCAGAGATGCATAACTAAAAATCATGGGGCCATATTTGTACTCCAAAGAATTCTAAAAGTTATTACCAGATTATAAAGTTTAATTTTATTTTTTATTTAAATTTAGGCTTAAATGCAAATGAAATAAAATGAGATTGCCTCATGTTTTTTTCCTGGATCCAACTACTATTTTTTGGAGCATGCCAGCTCCTGCCAGGTCACTCAATAGCCATGTGCAGCTTTTGGCTCAGAAAAAGCTGTGTGCCCTACTTTAATTAACAATCTAAATTCTACAATTTGTTTTTTTCCTTATTATTTCAGAATGGCAGCAGAGGGCTGAGTTAATAAAGGTATTCCAATTCTCAATGCAATGATACTGATCAAAAAAAGTAGGAGAGCAAGAGAGAGAACCAATATCTCACTCAATATAAACTCAGAGATATAAACATGGTATCTGGGAAACATGCTAACGTTCAGCTACTGTGAAGGATGATGGGTATTAATACATGTCTAGTGTTACTTTTTAAAAATGTTCTTCAGTTGAAGACCTTAAATACTTACCATCCCACAGAAGGTGTTATCTGTCCAACCCCACTGGGTGGGAGGGAATAAAAACCAGAAATATCTGATGTTTGAGAAGGACGGTGTACACCTATCAGAAAATGAAAACATGAGGAATTTTGGTTAGCTTTATGTCTATCTTTATATCAAAATGGATCCAAAAGATTCATGTTTGCTAACATCCAATAGCCCATTAATTCATCTACTTACCCTCATCTTGTTCTTCCTACTATTTATTGCTAAGTTAAATATTCTTGGCCTTTCTTATCTGCAATGTTCTTTTTGAAGCTTGCAGGCAAGTAGTCTAGAGGGTGTGCACCGTAGAGGAAATGAGTGAGACAAAAGTATCCAGAGTAAATATCTATAGATATTCACAATCATCCATATCATAGTTGTGACAAAGGTGGATTTTTTCCCCCAAAAGGCAATTGGACTTCAGTTCTGAAGAAGCTTCTTGGATGAGAAGGGAAAAGTTTTCAAAGAAAAAAACCCGAGAGAGTCCAATTGCCTTCTGGAAAAAGGCACCTTTGGGATATCCAGAGTAAGAGTAAGAGAGAATGAATAGAACATAGTCAAGGTAGAGCTAGGAAAGGAAGCAGTGTGGGAGATGAATGGAACACCCAATTTATCTAGAGAAGATAAATTTGGTGTTATGCATAGTTGGTCAGAAGACAATAAATTTAATGGTAGATAGGGAGCAACTTGAACAACACAAAATTGACTTCCTTTCTGCCCTGAATTAAAGCATGCAAGAAAGCTGCTTGGATTTTTGTGGGAAAGGATGATGAGCTTTACTTGGCGCCACTATTCAACAAATTAAGTTTGACTCAGAGTTTTTAAATTCTACCTGTTTGTCTATCAATTCATGCTTTAACCCATTTATCCATTAATTAAATAAAAAAGCATTCCTACTTCTTAGCTTGATATTCGCTATATAGAGATGCAGTACTGTACTGAGAAGGCATATTTCATTGGGTTATTGTGAAATACAGAGAACATATATGAAGTGTTTTAGAATGAAATGTGTTCTGCTTCAGATGACCAGTCCTTCAAAAAAACATTCAAGTGTGATATTGGGAGATTTCAATTGACATCTACTGCAAATCTACAAAGATTAGAAGGCCAAATAAGCTCTCCCCTCTTTTCTTGCTGGATTTATTTCTCAGAAGTGGAAGAAAGAACATGAACAATTCAGGTTTGCTATCCTGGATTGAACCCTTATCAACGGGGATGGATTGGCTGAAGAAGTGAAAGAGATGATTATTTGAAGAGAACTGAATGAGTTATCATGATGTCCAAAAGAGAAGGTCTGAAGTGATAAGTATACTTGAGTTCAGAAGAATGGATATTGATTACTCCAAGGGAAGAGAGATCAGGACAATAGCTTGAAATCTTGACAAAAAAGTGTCAAGGAAGGAGAGAAAATCCCACAAAATGAGATACTGAAAACCTGATTATATTCTTATCACAATGCAAAATGGGAGAAATTTAGGCCAGGATGAATATGCACAGAGCTGTCTAAAGTACTGCAGAGAAAAAAGAACAGCAGCAATAGGAAACAAAAGAGAGACCTATTATTAGAGAAAAAAAAATCAAGGTTGGCTTCAGAAACTTTAGGAATTGTGTCAGGAAGATAAAGCTCAGAATACGCTGAGGCTTGGGAGAGAAACCAGCCCCAAAAATCTTTGGTTATGTCTGAAACAAAGCAAAGCCAAAGAGAGGTGAATAGACTAGGAGGAAAAATGGAGAGCTGCTAAGTGAACCTTCCAACTGCTATTTTTTCGGCAACAAAATAGAGCCCTAGTTGATCATTATTATATCTCTTGGGCAAGAAAGGATCTGCAGCTTAGGACAGAAAAGAAGATTCTCCATTGATACAAGGTGTTCTCTGGATGGGCAGGCACTACCTGTTTGTGTTTTGGGGATTTTTCTGGACCTACAGCTCCTTCTAGAAGAGTAGATGGAGACAATGGCTACTGGGGCTTTGCCCAGCTGTGACAGGAGCACCAATTGTGATCCTTACTGGTGTCAGAGAACCTGGCAATTGTAATTCATGTCCTTCTCCCTGGCCAGATTACTATATTACATTTTTGTAGGGCTGCCCTTAAAGATGATATGTAAAGTGCGATTGGCACAGAATGCAGTGACCTGTTTATTTGATGGCCCCTGGTGTTGGGGGCATATAACACTGATTTTGTGAGCCCAGCACTGGTTGCCAAAGATTTTAAGGTATAATTTGAGACAAAGGGTCACATTGGGCTTGTGTAACTATGGTAGCTATGCTCCTAACCTTCAGTAAGAGTAGCTAGCAGAAGAGCCTTGCATTCTCAGAGTAAGCATGTTTGTTTTTATTTTAAGAAACAGTCTTTTAGGAGCACTCATAGAGAATTTCAAAATCCCTGGTTGAATTTCTCAATATGTCAAGTTATAAGTTGCTTTGCTTTTTATTCCCTAAAGAGCCAAGCTAGATTTGAACAATCTCACTCACCACTTCCTGACAGATTTGGATGTTTGCTCTTTGTGGAGCATCTAGTAACTTATGAATTGGTAACTATATTTTTCCCTCTTGTCTTTATGAAAAGCAGGTGAGCATTTCCAAGAGGTTAGATATGCTAAGAGTATTTTCAATGTGTGGAGAAGAGAATGAAACATCTCGGGAGACCAACTCAATATCTGCAAAATCTGCATTGTTAAAAACAATGCCCAAACAATACCCAAAGGGGCTTTAGATATAGTCATTTTCAGTTTCATACCCACTTTTCCATAGTTCCTGTGTTCGGCAGCCTGCTTAACCATATTCAATATTCAGGTTTGTTCTGGTTTTAGAGCTTAGGGGGGAGGGAAATGAACAGGTAATTTCTAATTATTTCAGTGAAAGTGAAAAAAGACTGTTCCAAACAAACATACTGAGTAATACTATGGGTGGAACATTTTTACATCTCACAAGGCATGTTGTTTCAGGAATGTTGCAATGAGATTGAATGTAAATGTCTAGGAAAGCCAAAACCCTTACAGGATTATACTATCTCTGAATGCAGGTAGAGAACAGGTTCTCTGAAAGATGTGCCTATTGGTGAAATGAAGACAAAGTAGGGGCAGAATGAAAAAAAAATAAAATAAGACAGTATTGTTCTATGAAATTCTATGCTAGTGTTAGACTTTTGTTATACACTGGAGACAAATTCCTTGTGTGTCCAATCACATTTGGCCAATAAAGAATATTCTATGCTGTTCTGTTCTGTTCTATTCTGTTCAACGTAACATTGCATTGTAGGTATGGATTGCATCTAGAGTATATGAGATAAGATGCACATGGAAGATCCAAAGGATAAACTCTAATAGGCAATCAGGTTATGAGAAAGATACTATGCAAAAAAGAAAGAAAGAAAGGGATCACTTTTCTCATATGCTTTTCTTCACCTGGGTTGGAAAATACCTTCTCTGACAGGATCTGAGCTATTATTTCCTTCTATGTGAAAAGATAATCCAACAGGAAGAGCGATTTACTATATAATCCTTTGTGAGCATGCCAAGTTAGAACAAATCTGTGCAGACTGTGCCAGGTATCCTCTGTCTTTGTATTAGTTCTGTGAGTAGATATGGAAGTAATTCAGTGTTAAGACTGAGAGAGAAGTAAGTCACAAAGCTAAACTGCAAGTTAAACTGCCTTGGCCTGTGAATCTGAGTTTTGGATAAATTATGAATTTAAATGAAAAAAGGATTTCCATTCATATTCTTGCTCTCACCATCATTTCACCTCAAATAAAGACTTTTATAGACAAAATGAGAGTCATGCGTTTATCTTTGGGTGCATTTATAGCTTTCTTCCCTATATATATAAAATGCATCCCTTAGTTCATTTAACAACAACAAAAAAATCATTCATGGAGTTTTAAAAAAGCAGTCCTAAAAGTATATGCAAAAAAACCATATATAACTTCATTAATCCTCATATCAGTCAGTTATTCAACTTTTCCTTTGTCTTGTAACAGCAAAGCTGGTTACAAGAAACAGAGTAATCAAACATCTCAGTTGTTAATTTCATATTTCAATTTTGATATCTTTGAACCATGGTCTCATTTAGTTTGATATTTTCATTAGTGCAGAAATATCATGATTATATGCCTTAATTTATAGATTAATGCCATCACTCAATAACCAACACCACACAATGAAACTGTTATTAAAATCAGAAAATTTATAGTGAAATTTTAAAGACTTATTATTATTATTATTATTATTATTATTATTATTATTAATAATAATAATAATAATAATAATAATAATAATAATAATAATAATAATAATAATAATAATAATAATAATGTTGGAAGGGACCTTGGAGGTCATCTATGATAATTAGTTAACCAGAGGAAGATGTCACAACACAAGGAACAGAGTTGTGGTCTAGTTCAGCAGCCCCCAACCTTTTGGGCACCAGGGACTGGTTCCATGGAGAGAGGTTTTTCCATGGACAGGAGGGGGATGCCTGTATCCCGTGGATGGGGCTTTGCTTGTTTGTGCAGCCCACTTTCTGGCATGCAGTGGCCCGGTCCATGGACTGGGAGTTGGGGACCTCTAGTCTAGTTCTCATATATTACAACAACAGGTAAAGCTATGGTGCAACCAAAATTACCAAAATTACAATTTACAGCTTAAATCTAGTCATTCAGAGATGCAATTCTCATTCTCTAAATGAGAAATAAGGGACTCATGACTAAGATATTGGAAGTTTTCATTATTTCAATGATAATGATGATTATGATACTCTCAAAGATCATTAGATCATTTTCTGATCTAAACAGTTCATCCCAAATGTACCTGGTTTCTTTTTCCAATATATCCTACAAAGTACAAGCTAGTATGAAGATATTCTTGGATTTCAGTCAGAAAATGGAAAGTAGTGAAAAAGTAGAATATTTTTTTACAAAAACATCACTCTTTCCTGATCTACAAATTGGGTTTCCAATCAATGGAAATACAGGTAGTTACAACGGTCCATTTAGTGACCATTCAAAGTTAAGTGGTACTGAAAAAAGTAACTTATGACCATTGTTTACACTTATGACCTCTGCAACATCCCCATGATCAAGTGATCAAAATTCAGACGCTTGGCAACTGACTCATAGTTACGACAGCTGCAGTGTCCTGGAGTCACGTGATCATCTTTTTTGACCCTCTGACAAGCAGCGTCAATGGGGAAGCCAGATTCATTTAACAACCGTCTTACTAACTTAAACAACTGCAGCGATTCACTTAACAACTGTTGCGAGAAAGGTGGTGAAATGGGGCAAAACTCACTTAACAACTGTCTCGCTTGGCAACAGAAATGTCGGGCTCAATTGTGGTGGTAAGTCAAGGACTACCTGTATATGTTAGAAAGTTCCCAACAACAAATATTCTGTATTTATCTTTAGGGTTTGTGTCAATGCAACAAATGTGGGTTGAGCTATTTCTGAGGCACAGGGAGTCATATGCAGTCAGATAAACTCTTTTTTTTTTTTCAAATATAAATTTTTATTATTTTCATCATAAAAAAAAGCACATCACAGATACATCACAATGTAAAAACCCCTACCCCCCACCCCCCACCCGGACTTCCCAAACCTAATCCCAGAATACTATTCAACTAAAAGTAAACTAGTATTAATATCCCTAACTCCACAAAGTATTATTCTACATAAGTAGGTGAAATATATATATATAAAAATTTTTTTTATCTAAAAACCTAATTTATATTCCACCATTCTATGCTTATTTTGAATATAAACAATCCATCTTCTCCATATTGATAAAAATTGTTCATTTGAGTGATCCTTCAATTAAGCCGAAATTTTAGCCATTTCAGCAAGATGCGAAACCTTCAATCTCCAGTCCTCCATTGTAGGTAAAATTTTACTCTTCCAATTTTGAGAGATAAACTCTTGAGAATGACTTATGATCAGCCAAGATATGTTAGCTGAAGATGTGAATTTCTGTTAACTGGCTGTTATAATAGAGGACTTAAAACTAGAACATAGTGACATTTTTTTCTATTAAAAATGGAATTTGAAGCATAGGGCATTTAATTTCCTAAACTGCAGTATCATAGATACTCCCAATGATCTTGCTATCTGCTTCTCCATTCTTAAGTATTAAAACACAATGTTTGTTTGGTTACGTTACTTTGTTTTATATCTCTCAGAAGTTTAGTGTCAGATCAGAGGAACTTTGAAAGGAAAAGAATTGACCTCGAAACCCCCCCAAAGATTGCTGACGTATTCCACTTCTCTACCCAGAGTGAATACATTTGTTGGTACAGAGCATGCAGTTCAACCGCCAAGACACATGAAGTTTGTATGTAAAAATGGGCAGAATCCACTATGAGGCACAGAGTTGGGAAGTGAAAGTCTCTAGCACACATTCCAAACTTCATGACTATGGCTAAATGTCCCACAGCACACACTTTTTAACGCACATCTTTTTTCCAAGAGTAGCATCATCACGGGAGAGGTGAAGAATTATTTACCTTGTTTCTGGTTGATGTCGGCTGGCAGGTGTGGTGAGTGGGAGCCATGGCTGAAATGTTCATTGGTATATGGGATGAGTGGAGTGAGTGGATGGACCCCATGAGATGGCTGTACTACGGGAACCTTGTTAGACTGAAAAACAGAAGTCAGAAGAGAGAGGATTTAGAAATGCTAGCCTTCACGCCCTGTAAATTGAGGATGCAAGGGAAAAGAACCCAAGTCAGAAGTATCCTAAAATTTCTCTCTTTACCCCTAAATTACTAATCATTAGTTACAATACAACAACTTGCTTAGTAGATAACAAGAAGCTTTGGAGATGAATATGCAAACACTAACACTTCAGCAGAGGTATGGTAGGGAACAATTATTCCAGTCTGACTCTGTCTTTATTAGTGAAATGAAAATGAATTAGAACAGGTTTGCCAAATGTAAGATTTACTTTAGTAATTACCATGCTTAGTAATTAACTGCCTAAACAGAGCTCTTGTTGTGTGAACTGCTTTTGCCAGCATCCCTCAAGATGATTTTTTTTTGGCCACACAGTCTTCTCATGTGAAGTGCTTACCTCCATCAGCCTGCCTAAATTAGCAAGTCAATTTATTTTGTATACATTTTTTTACATCAATTTATTTGCTAGACATTTACCTATACCAATGGGAATCAAGAAGCATTCCTGCTTTATTGGATACCGAGCATCTCATCAAATCTTGAAACTTTTAGAAGCTTTGCACAAGTTAGGGTGGCTTTAAAGGAACTTTTCAAACTAATACCTTTCAGAGTTGGAGAATGGGAGTTCCTCTACATCAGGGGTCTTCAAACTTTTATGACTTGTGGACTTCAACTCCCAGAATTCTTGATGGCTGAGGAATTCTGGGAGTTGAAGTCCACAAGTCATAAAAAGGCCAAGTTTGAAGACCCCTGCTCTATATGTTGCCGAATTATAGTCTTCAGCATCTCCCAACATTAACATTCTGGGAATTATTGCTCAGCAATGATAATTCAGCAATGTCTACAAAACTATTGCTTTAAAAGATTGTGACTATGGGAATAAAACCATTATGTGGAAATCATGCTCCTCTATACTGTACAGTGCTGATACCAAGGGAATACCCAGGAAACTGCATACTGTAAATTTTATATGTACTATATACTGTATATGTACTCACAAAATTTCTATACCTGAAGTAGATCAGAGCAGGCCTGGAAAAAAGCAGTTTTCAAGGTACTGCTGAAAAGTACCATGAACAGTTGTGAATCTGCATGCTTGCAGAAACACATTCTTTGTGCTGGATAACATTGTGTTATCCAACAATGTTTTGCCATCCAAATTAGTGTGTGAGGAATAGCACAGAGCATCTGAGCTAGATGCGTTGAGTTCTACTGAGAGATTTTTCGACTGTGCAATAAGCGTACTCTCGTGTGAAGTTACTCTACAACACTGAACTGTCTTTTAAAGGACTGATAATGCAACACACTGATCTTTTGTACTGCACAGGATCTTCAGCTTATTCAGGCTTTAAATAAATGCATCAAAATGCATCTTCCGTATCGCGTTAAAGGGGGACAAGGAAATATATGCCCACATTTACCAGGCTATTATGTTACAGTTATTTTTTTCAGTTGAAAAGAAAGAATTGGGTGAAAAGTTTAGGTTGGAAATTATCAACGTTTTCCAGCTGCAGCAAATTCAGAGGAACTTGTTTTCAGATGAAAAATAGTAGTTGTGTTATTAGAGAAATGCATACAAGAATCTTCCTGCCTGCCTCAAGCATTCTTACCATTTCATACTTGCCCAGTTTCGCCCATGGTTGCCTTTATAATGACACTGACAGTACCAACGCTGGAAAAATTGAGGTTTGTCATTCCGAAAAGCCCACAGAAAAGTATGTGGTAGGGAACAATAGGACTATCAAATACAGGATGTTCACTGAATATTGAAAATGGAGTCTTGTAAACGGCCACATTCCTTATATGAGTCCAACAGAGAAAACTACTACCAAACAAGAGTAAACAAGCAAACCACCACATCTATGTTTGATACTGCCACAACTGGCATTTTATACATATACATTGAATACATTCAAGGCAATTAATGTACTGGAAAAATAATGAACTCAGCTTGTACAAGCAAGGGAAAAAATAGACATGATGACAAAGTTCCAGTTCTCAAATTAAGTTGGGTGGAGCCCAGAGGACAAGAATATATTTTGATCACTCAGGGTATATCACTATTGCATAATCAACAAGTAAGACCATCTGAACAAGGGGCCACGAATCAAAACATGGAGCGAATGAGCCACATTAAAATATATAGCTATTTGTTAGTTCCATATGCGCAGAAACTAAGTGATTTGCAAGATCTATATGTGCAGCAGATAATTAGAACAAGTCAACCAAGCCATATACTATTAGGTTAAAAAAAAAGGCACTGTATACAGGAAACACAAACCTCTGTACAAATAAATTGCCCAGTTATTAACTTTAACATTATTGACTTATCCCTGATGTCCATCGTACATGAAAATATATGAAAACCATAGCAGAAATTATCAAAGCAAATTAAAAAGAATATGAACATCTCTGCATACACCTAGAAATGGAATGGGACAATTTGCCGCAGCCAACTTGCCACAGACAACTTGCCACGGCCAGTTCACTGCGGCCAACTCATCATGGCCAACCAATTCACTGCAGGACAATTCAGCCTGGCCAACTCACCAAGAGACAATTCAACAATTCAATTGAATAATTTAAAATAATTTAAAAAATTGTTTAATTTTTTTGTCATTCATATTTCATTTTGTCCCTCCTTTGGCATCCTTTCTTTAATGATTCTATTCCACTATTTCTTCGATATTACTGTAACTCTTGTCCCTTGGCGAGTTCTCCCACACTGAGTTGGCCATGGCGAGTTGGCTGCAGCAAGTTTGTTGTGGTGAGTTGGCCGTGGCAAGTTGGTATGGAACAGACTTATACACACTTTCACACTTGCATTGCAGGGAAGATTAAGAACTCACCCCACCGCAAGTGAGGATGGTTCATTATCAATTGCTTGTCATCTTGGTGTCAACACTGACACTAAGATATATTACTATTTTGTTGATGAGTATGATGTCATTGTAGATTCATTGTACATGTTGTAAACAGTACAATGTATTATGGTAAATTCAATTACCATAAATCTTATGGAAGTATGAACTGAAACATTACGTAGCATCCTTCATATTTTCATCGGACATTATATTTTCCTGAGATTTTTCATGGGAAAAAATGAATAAAATACAATATAAAGAATATAAAATACAAATATAAATTGAAACAGAATAAAGAAAATAAATCTTTTCTAATACCATAACTCTGAGATCTAGTTTGGAGCAGTGGTTAAAGGCACTGAGTTAGAATCAGGAGACTGGATTTGAAACTCAGAGACTGCGAGGTGCTCTCCACCTAGAGGGGAAGGTGTTGAAACGAGCCAAAAGAAAGACTCTACAGTGCACTGAGCAAGCACAACTGAGTAAGTAGTTGAATATTGAAACCCACCACTGAAAGTTAGCTTAGAGTACCCATGCAAGATCAAAGATTCTTTGATACATTTTGGATTTAGCTCTCTCTATTCTGAGGTGCAGCAGAATAGATAGAAAGGCTGCAGGGACACAGCTCAGATGAGATTTTTATTTTCCACCTTGATGAAAGTTCATGAAAAGCACAAGTGAACCATAGGGACACAGAAGCTGAAGCCAATAAGAGAATGGCCAAGGTTCTAATGCGAGTGGAATCATACCGTTTTCTATGCAGATTAAAGCATTTTAAATGTAGCACAATAAGCAGAAAAATACTTGCAGAGGCCTAGACTGGGCAATGTCCACTTCGCACCACTTCAGCAGAACCGGTAGCTTTGTTGCCCAGGCCCAGGATGGACTTCCAGAAGCGGCATCCACACAGAGAACCGGTTGTTCACATATTTGAATCCCACCACTAGTCTAAGGACTTGGAATTAGTGTAGTCACATTTCTATGCATCACACAAATTTCGGATTTAGTTTTAGTTTTAAAAGCTTGGTGGGAACAGGTACCTGTCCTTTAGAAAAAACAAACAAAAAAGCACCAGTCCTAGGATTGCCATAATGTTAATGCTAGTTTTGGCACAACTGGGTTTAATTTATTTCTGCTCAACTCCGAAGATTTGAAAAACAAAGCTAAGATATTTAAAAACTAGAACTTGTTTAATTTCAGTTTTTCCAGCTTGCAGTTGAATTTAATGATCTTTGTAGCAATTAGCTCCCCCTCATATTAATATAGATATATAACATTTTGATCCTAGATCTTGATCGTAAGGTTTTTCTCCCTGCAAAATTCCACTGGCCCATAGACCTCTACTGAGGCCCACCTGTGGAAGCAAAATGATTAATTTTTTTGTAGATCCAAGGAGCTGTAAGGTTCAGTTTCAGCCTCAAACCACAAGACTTTACAGGGTTTTTAAAAATTTAATATGACAACCAGGCTCCTATCTTTGTTTTTTTTTACTAATTAAATTCCCTTATTAAGTCTACAAACTTACTGACTGTGGCCCTAATATAGCATCATAGAAACCTCTGCTGCTGCCAACTTCATAATGCCTAGAGGTCTGAGGTCCTACCTTCCATCAAATTAACAATGGAAGGCAGTCTTATTTTCATCCAGAGGCAAGAAGCCAGCTAAAGAAGCCAAACTGAATTCAATGAGATTTAAATAGTGAACTCTACAGTGCTGCAGCCTGGAGAATAAATTGTGAAGCACAGAAAGACAGGCATCACTTTATTAAGACAAGAGATTTCCTACTTCATTTTAAATCTGCTTGTATCATAAAATACCCTTGATCAGAGCTGCCTTGTGAAATTTAATTAGTAGGATTTAAATTCCACTTCCTATGAATTAATATACAAATTTGGAGTAGCTAAAGAGGTTTTATCTGACTATTCTTGCATCTGATAAATTAAGCATTTGCTGCCTCTTCTCCTTACAGACAGTTGTCATATTAGATACGTTGAGATACACCTTTCCTGAATATGGGAAAGTGTACACTCCCTAAGCAACAAGTATAACTCAAGCATTATTTCATTATTTCCAAACCTTGGGTGTTCCAGATGTAATGGACTCTATCTTGTTCAACACCGATATGAAGTGTACCATATGTCAAATAATACTTGGTATCTTAAAGACAAGCACATTTATTATGATATAAGGGTAATGCATCTGTCAGTTAGGGGCTGGAAAGGATCTATTCTAACACATATATCCTTCTGGAAATTGTTGCAATATATTCTGCTGTGCTAATTTGGGTACAAACTTCTTATTTCATTACTTATACAGACTTGTCTATTTAGACCTTGTGAACATTTGTTTTCAATATGTTTATTTATTTAAATGTAATACATCAAGACATACAGGTTTTATTTCTTAATTTATACATATTAGAGAAGGTCTCAACAGTCTAACATTCCTAACTATTTATCTAGATCACATTTCCCAAACTTGGCAACTTTAAAATGTGTGGACTTGAACTCCCAGAATTCCCAGCTGGAGTTGAAGTCCACACGTTTTAAAGTTGCCAAGTTTGAGAAACAGTAATTTAGATATAACGTGAATGATTAGTGATAAAAATTGTTATAAGATATACAAAATATTGAAGGTGGTATTTAAGAACACATGGGAGAAAACATTTCAGTTTTAACATTTGAGAACAATAGAAAGCAATTTAACAGAAAAGCATGAAACCAGTTCATACAGTATATAGTTTTGTTAAATTGATTGTTTACAAAATGTTTGTGCCTACAGTATTTACACCATCTAAGTTACAAATGAAGTATGACTTGAAACAAGTGGAATATAAATTCTCATTTGGACCATAAACCAGTCTCTTCTACGGACTCAGAATGATAATACCAAAGAGTGTAAAAAATTAAATTAAAGGGAGATTTGTTGCCCTCAATTCCATTTAGGCTCTATGTTAAAAAAAAAAGAAAAGGTAAAGTCATGGATTTGCCCTCCTGGACATCCTGGTATTCACAGTGAATGGCCACCAGCTAGCAGATAGTTGCCGTTGGACAATCCTGGGGCTTCTTTTGTTAAAACAAGAGAACAACAACAGAATAATTTTCAATTTTGAAACTATTCTCAGCTACGTATCAAAGTTTCATAAAAGACAAAGATTTATTTGGAAAGAAATCAACAGCAATATAAGTTTCGAGAAACTATTTTAAGTAACTTTATTGTAAAGTCATGCTACTGAAAATTACCCCACTGTTTTGAAAGCCTGTGTGTATTCAGTTCATACAAACACGGTCACTATTTTTTAAATTTAACAGGTAGGCACAAAAAATAAAAACAAAATATCCACCTTCTTTCTTCTTACCATCCTTGCTTCAAAGTGTTAACTGAATTCTCTCCTTTGCTTGGCAGATTCAGCTACTCCTCAAATTACAAGGATTCTGATCCAAGGACAGTTTTCCTGTGGGTTTCTCTGGGATTTAGAAGTGGCGCTAAGTGCTTTCCAACAGCTTATAGGAGGTTAGCAGCTAGCTTAACTGCTTGGCACGTTCCCAAAGTTCTTGTGGACACACACCTGCAATCTCATTTCTGTTATTTACCAGGCACACATTTTAAAGAGATAAGCAGGTACTGCCACAGTCAATCAAAAATACATTTCATGCTAACCACACCATTCAAATAACTTAACAGACATGGGGCATCTGACTTCTGTGGTGAACCTCCCCACTTAGCAGGGTCTGCAAAGAGAGAGGAAAAGCTTTCTTGTGCTGGGAAAGACATCTGCAATCTTGAGAAAGACGAGAGAATTGTCATTTGTATTCAGTTTCTCAGAAAATTCAGTTTTTTCTTAAAGATAAATGCTATTGATATGCTGGGGAGGGAAGCATAAGTACAGTGGGGGGAAATGATTTCATCTGAAAAGTTTAATTAGAGAGGAACTATTATTGGTGGCCCATTTTCTTCCCTATCTATTTAGATCAGCAATTATGTTTAAGGAATAAAGTATCTTGATGATAATATCTTTATCAGACAGAACATTATTAATACCAGTATTCTAACTGTGGGAATACTCTCCTTGCAAGTATAAGTTGATACCCACTTTTTCAGAATCAACATAACCCTTAAAAAAATAATCACGGTTTTGGCTGAATGTCTAAAACATGTTTAACTTCTCAGAATAAGTATAACTATCATACATGCAGTAGCAGACAAGGATAAAGCCATTAAGAAATGTACCAGACTTTTTATTCTTAGAAAGAATTAAAACAAAAAACACCCCAAACACTACAGCACTATTTCTTGCTTGGAATATTACTGTTGTCATCCTATGCACTGACAATTGGTCATCATTTTTGTTAAATTTAGGCACTTAATTTTTTTATGCTTGCTGTGATAATTTTAGCTAAAATTATTATTATTATATCTTAGGATGCTAAAACTTCAAATGCTCTAACAACATTGAAAAATCAGGCAAGCAGTAGTTAAAATAAACACTAGTGTGCAATTAATCAAGCCAGCTATGTTAAAAGATAAAAATATTAATTGGTAACACAACAAATGCAGAGATTTCTTGGTAGATAGAACTTGCTTAATATTCCAAAGGCAACAAAAGATTTTTGTTTGTGGATTAATTTTTTGTTGGGCTATAATTTTATATATACTAATGTTGTCAATAGAATACTTTTCATTTCTTCCCAGAATGTTTTTATTCATGTAAAGAAATCAGAAAGCTTCTCTATAAACTGATTCTCTGAAGATCACCTGCTGTTATACTGTAATTTGATTCTGCATCAGTTCAATTGCATTTGTATTGTCTATATACCCATTCATATTAAAACTGGACAATCTCCCCTGCATTAATCAGAAGCCACCTTGAGTCCTGGATCCAACACTGGGCACCATAGTTAAAAAAGAATTCAGACACATTGCAACAGGTTCCAAGAAGGGAGCAACTAGGATGATCAAAGCCCTGAAAATGAAGTCCTAAGAGGAGACATAGAAAGAATGGAATCTATTTCAAGGGGGGGGGGAAACGAGAGGGAAATGCATTACCCAACTTCAAATATCTGGAGATTTTCATACAGAAAGATGCAGAACAAATGCTCTATATAAGAGGAAGGCAAATTTTGGCTGAATGTTAAGAAAAGAAAAACTTCCTAACAATAACAGCAGTTTGGTAGTGGAATTAATCACTTTACCTCAGGACATGGTAGGTTGTATTTTGCTGGAGTGATTCAAACAGATGCTGGATAATCATCTCTTAATCTGATGAGTATCTTATCACAAATATAAACTGCAGCTTCACACACCTACATTGCTGTGATTTCCAGTTGCATTCAAAATTGAGGTCTGTATTTGTGAAGAACAGTTGACCTCTTGGTTCGCCACATGTGAACCTGGTTAAGAACATTCTAGTTGGCAAAATGCAAACTAATTTTGTGAACTGGGGACGATCCAAATACTACCTATTTGCTGTTGGTTGATGATGGATTTGCTCTTAATTAATTTCCATATGAATTGGGCAATGTGTGGAATCAGAAGAAAGATTTACATTATAAAATCATCCACTTGCACTTTCCAGAAATTCTGCTATAGCTGTCAGCTCAAGTTACAAAACATATATCATAGCAAACATTCTGAGAGAAATCAACTTTAGGGATACCTACTTTAAATTGATTCTCTTTCAAAATATACAAGGAATAAAATGTACATTTATTTTGTGCTAATTAAAAATAAAATGTAGGGATTACGACGAAAATATAATATAACAGCCTTGTGGGCATACACATGTGAAAATATGAAGAGATTTATGTAGTTGGTTAAGACCAGAGAATGTGGAATTAATTATCTGTTTCTTTTAAATTCTCATGAAGAGATGTGCAGCTGATAGTGTATTTGATGTGGTGGCCCATGTCTTCCTGGAACATATGCTTCCAAACATTTCTGTAAATACTTCACATTTTACAGGGTTCACTGCAGCAATCACCATGCAACAGATGTGCCAACTATCCTAGCTTTTTCATTTGAAGACATTCTTCCTGGGCCACAAATTATTATTTACCATTTAGCATTTAGTATATAGCCTGAGATGAATTAGTTTATCTCTGCTTTGATATTTTTTTTCATTTGCAGTTATGTTTTATACTCCCATGAGACACACTGTAAGCAAAAATCTGGTAGTCAGTAGTCCATAAATGGACTATATTTTAGATTTTTAAAAGTAGAAAACTCTTGATTACAAATGCCACTTATGCTGGATGCTTACTTCATGAAACTTTGACCTGAATTTACCAAGAAAAGAACAAGGCATTATTTGGCATTTGCACAGCTAAGATAGTTTTGGATACTTTTAATTTGTATTGGGGATATTCATCCCTAGTAAAGATTTAATAGGGTATAGAAACCAAAGAAAAGGTAATTTATATATTCCTAATCATCTCTTCCACATATGATTTCAATGTTTAAGGGAAAAGCTATGGAGAACTTACTGGATAGTTTATTTGCTTTGCCAACTCATCTTTAAAAACAATTTATGGAAGGGGAATAAATATCACCAGCAGAAAACTCTTCCTTAATTAGATAGTTTAATGTAAAGATTAGTAGCCACTCTGAAGCTGTAGAACTCAGAGGACAAGCCCAGTTACAATAAAAAAGACTGATATTATTCGATAAATTGGTATAAGATTTTTTTCAAAAAAAGATGGCTGAATTGTCAAATGAGTAAAACAGACACTGCACAGTTCATTATGGTCAAGCCATTAATCCCTGACAATATAGGTTAACTCCAGGGAGTTGGCTGTAATTGCAACCCTATAGAAAGTAATTAAGGAGAAGGTAGTTGCAACCCTTTCCCAATGTCCATTTTTTGTGTTTGGTATGAAGAGACATTCCTAAATGGAAGAGCATTCATTCTTATGAATCCACCACCGAAAGGTATATTTGTGGGACAGCAGAACCCTGGCACTATTTCTACTTATAATACTTTCTAAATGCAAAACTGGTCATCGTGCAGTTTTATCTCTCTACCTCATTTGCCCTGAGGGCTCACCCATCTAGGTTTGAAAAGCAAGCAAAACCTGTTCATTTTTGTAAGGAGTTTTTTTCCTCCCAGAACTGAGTGTATATGGTAAGTGTCTTTCTCTTCTGCACTATTGCAGGGGACAGGACTAAATGAATTGGCTCGAAGCTCAAAAGAAGAGGATAGAAGATAGCTTCATCTGCATAAGCAATGCTAGTGTTAGAAAATATATCTTTTAATATTGTTTTTTTTAACTAATTTCACTGCTCTGTTTTTTTAAAAAAATCCATTGAAGTCTTCAACTTGCCCCAAGCAGCCATCTTTGGTCACTACTGAAGCTGTGATGGAAACAACCCAACAGGTTTTGATATGACATATATTGCACTGTTATCACCCAAACATTGCACACAACTTTGCCGTGGCTGCTGAGTAAATTTGCCTTGTGGTTCTTAGCACTCAGGCAAGTAAGCCCTGGCTGTGGTGAATTCAATGAGTCATTTCTCCCTCAAAACTTTCCTAGTTTGCTATTACAGAAGAGGAGTCAAGAGTCATATCAAGTTTCTGGTACAAGGAGTGAAAGTATTTATGTATCTTTGACACGTTTTAAATATTATGGCTATGAGGGGTATTATGTAAAATACAGCATCAAGAAAGAAAAAAGAAAGAAAGAAAGAGAAAGAGAGAGAGAGAGAGAGAGAGAGAGAAAGAAAGAAAGAAAGAAAGAAAGAAAGAAAGAAAGAAAGAAAGAAAGAAAGAAAGAAAGTTGGAAGGGACCTTTGAAGTCTTGTAATCCAACCCCCTGTTCAAGCAGGAGACCCTGTATCATATCAGACAAATGATTGTCCAATCTTTTCTTTAAAAACTCCAGTACTGGAGCATCCACAACTTCTAAAGGCAAGCTGTTCTCACTGTTGGGAAATTTCTCCTTATTTCCAGATTTGTTTTCTCCTTGATTAATTTCTATCCATTGCTTCTTGATCTACCTTGGTGCTTTGGAGAATAGGTTGATCCCCTCTTCTTTGTGGCAACCCCTGAGATATTGGAACACTGCTATCATGTCACCCCTGGTCCTTCCTTTCATTAAACTAGACATACCCAATTCCTGCAACTGTTCTTTACATGTTTTAGCTTCCATTCTCCTAATCACTTTTGTTGCTCTTCTCTGCACTTTTTCTGGAGTCTCAACATCTTTATTATATCATGGTGACCAAAACTGGATGCAATATTCCAAGTGTGGTCTTACCAAGGCATTATAAAGTGATACTAACACTTCAAGTGATCTTGATTCTATCCCTCTGTTAATACAGCCGAAAAGTGTGTTAGCTTTTTTGGCGGCTGCAGCACTCTGCTGGCTCATATTTAAGTTGTTGTCCACTAGGACTTCAAGATCTCTCTCACAGTTACTACTATATTTTATAACTGTGCATTTGATTTTTCTTGCCTAAATGTAGAACCTTACTTTTCTAGCATTGAATTTCATTTTGTTAGATAGAGCCCAGTGTTCAAGTCTATCAAGATCCTTCTGTATCTTGAACCTGTCTTCTGGAGGGTTGGCTAATTCTGCCAGCTTTGTGTCATCTGCCAATTTGATGAGTTCCCCTTTTGTTCCCCCATCTAAATTGTTTATGAAGGCATTGAAGAGTACTGGACTAAGACCGAGCCTTGAGGTACCCCACTGAATGCTTCCCTCCATGCAATTCCATTAAATGAAATTCTTTTGCCTGCTCTCAAAAGTATACACATACATAACACACAATTACGGATTACTTGTTGATGTGGTTACAAATCCATCTGGTAGTGATGCTGTTTCACCCACATTTTTCTATCTTATCAAGTAGTAGGTTGTGGTCTACTTTATCAAATGCCTTACTGAAGTCCAAATAAATTATGTCCACAGCATTTTGCTTTATACTAATTTTGTCAGGAAATAACATAAAGGAACAGCTACATATCTATTTACAAGCCCCTGGCAACCTAAGAAAACAAAAATATTGAAGTGTTAGATGTAGGATATTTACACAGCAAGTACTTTTTAACAAAAAAAGTGACAAAAGTCTGAGAATTACCTAAGCATTACACCTGATCATTATTGACTAAGCCAATTCACTGAAATGTTTATAATCAGAGATTTTTATGCTACAAGTGAGCAATGACTTAGTTCAGAGGTCCCCAACCTTTTGGGCACCAGGGACCAGTTACATGGAGAGAGATTTTTCCGTGGACTAGAGGGGGCGTGGTTTTATGTGCTGCTTGCATCCCGTGGATGGGACTTTGCTTGTTTGTGCAGACCGCTTGGTGGCATGCCATGGCCCAGTACTGGTCCACGGACCGGGGGTTGAGGATCCCTGACTTAGATCATGCTTCACATTAAATGAAGCTAGTTTGGTTTGGGATTAACATATTTTGTGAATCCAGCTACTGCTGTTTGTAAACCTGAGTTAAGGGAATGCTGGTGAATATAGTCACTGTGGCAGATTCAGCAAACCATGACTTATTGTGAAGTGTGAAACATTAAGCAATCTAAACCTAATAGTTGTAATAGGTGTATTCCAGAGAGCACCCGGTCAACATAGCCTAATGTAAGCTGCACAGAAAAAAGAATGATAATAAAAACTCATAGCTTCTGTATCAGTTTTCCAAATTTGGTTTCATGCACTTCTCAAAAGATACGTCAACAACAACCTCAATAACTCTTCAACTTGCTGTCAGGATGTGATCAACACAGAGTCATTTCAGAATTCAGCAGATTGTTTTTGTGTTTTCTCACTTTTGCTGCAATCAGTTTGCTTCAGCCCACTGGCATTACAAAAAGGAAATGAGGGAAAGTTATTGCAACCTACGCTTGGGGTTTTACTACTGCTGGCTCCTTCCCACACTGTCCCCTGCAGTGAGATCTGTGCTTAGGAGAAAGAACTTTGATGCAATTTGGGTCTGACCACATTAGAGTGGCTGACATAACTTTCCTCTGACATGGTATGTGATTGGAGTGATAAAACATCTTCTGTGCAATGAACGGTGCTTACATCTGCTGTATCCCCAGAACTTCTAAGCTGCTGGCTCAGCAAATATAGAACGACTTGGAATGAATGAATGCTGAATCTCACCATTTGTCACACTGGGTCCACTGAGAGTTCAGTTTATGAGACAGTAATCTTACCAGCACACAGAACTGTTGCACCCCTTAGAAGGGTAAAGTGCAATGGGAACCACACTGTTTTCCTGATACATTATGTTAAAAGTGTATAGGGACTATCTGCAGTTGGCAAACAAAACTGTAATTTGACAGAAGTTGCATAACTACTTAGGAAGTCACTAATGCATCCAGTCAACCACTAATCAATCATCGCAGGGTGACATTAGGTCTCCAGGGTCTCAGAATAGAGTTTCTTCCAGTCTGAGTTAAAGATGTCCGAGCTTGTACTTGACAAATTTTGAATGTGTTCTACAACTAAGCTCTAGGCTGTTCCATACATTTCCATCAAAAGTGAGAATTGTAGTCCTGAAATGCCAGTAGGAATTGAAGGACAGTATTGAGGATAATAGATATCAATTCACCTCTTAGATTAAGTCCAGAAGACCAGCACTGCATCTCAATGTCAAGAATGAGCACCTTTCTGGATGCAAACCAGTAAAGGGAGGAATTTGACAAGGCAAAGAGAAATAACTAATGGAGTTCATACACAGTTGATTTTAAAAACCTGTATCTTCCAGAACCTTCTCTGGAAGACTACTATATAGCTGATGTATCAGTTTCAAACAACTAGCTGTATGTAACTCCAAAACTAAAAATAAAAAAAATATGAACGGGAAAAATATAGGTGCCAGTTCCATCCTGCAAATATTTCAGTGCTGTTTGGTTCAAATATTTACCTGTTAGGAGAATTTATTCTCCCTCCCAAGACCAGAGTTCCCTGCTCTCCCCTTTTCCTTTGCTGGTAAGTGAAGGAAGAGATCCTGGCCAAGAAGCAGACAGATGTGAGTGACCAAACTGTAGGAGACTCATTAGAGTCTGGAGAAATCCTTGTGACATGTATTTCAGATCTGGATCTTGATTGTGGTCTAAATATTTTGATAAAAATATTCAGTTCTCTCTCCCAATTTCCATATTTTTAGGAAATATAAGATGCTCAGTCTATACTTATAGATAGGGCTTGGTTTGTAGAGCTACCCCCACCTTGACTTCCCTTTTGAAATGTGATACTCTGCACTGGAGATTGCACTCTAAACTGGTTCTGAGCAGCACAGAACAATGGCTACAGCCTACAGAAAAGACTTCGAATATTTGAAGGGTTGTCAACCGAAGAGGTAGTAGATTTATTCTCTGCTGCTGGGAGGGGGCGGGACCAGGGTCAATAGGTTAACATTACAAGGAAGCAGATTCCAGCTAGGCTAGAAATCAGGAGGAATTTCTTGAATGTAACAGCTGTCAGCCTGTGGAACAGACAGCCGTATCATGTGGTGAATTCTCATTTGTTAGAGGTCTTCATACTGAGGCTGGATAACCATCTGTTCACAATGTTCTCGGAGGTTGGACTAGATGACTTCTAATGAACCTTCCAATTCTGTGCTTTAGGTTTAACAGAATTTTAAATGAAAACCTTAAAATGTATTTAGCATAAATCTAAAAAACCCAGTAGAATCCCCCAATTCTTTCTCCCTATACTAAGACAAAAAAAATCCCACCCTAACCAGTATTTGTGATATAGACCTGCTTATTTTTTTTTGCATCCCTTCATCCCTTCCCTTCAGAGATGACAGAAAGGTGGGTCACCTCTAGGGAACAGGCCCCCTCTACCTCTTCTTCCTCTCTTTGACTTTCACCCTTGGTGCCTGCTTAAAGATGACAATGCAACAATTTCAGGCATCCTTAGAACCACTCCACATTCCAAAAAGTAATCTGAACAACTGTTTCTGTGGCAGAACTGCCTGATTTGCAAACCGCAGCCTTGTTATTCAAATGGCATCAGAACTGCTAGCAACACATAGATATTGTACATAGATTTGCAATAAGTTTCAATTTCTGAGGGTGGATTTTTAAAAACTTTCTCAACTGCATACTAAATGGGCTAGAGTGCTGATACTTCTTTTTGGTTTTTTTTGCTTGGCAAGCATTTCTCTTCTGAGAGGAAGATGTAGGTGGCTCAGCGGGAAAAGAAGAAAAGTGGAAAAATGAGGTCAAATGGTTTGGCTAAATGTGCTGCCCCAATAGT
This sequence comes from Protobothrops mucrosquamatus, assembly GCF_001527695.2. Lineage (NCBI taxonomy): Eukaryota > Metazoa > Chordata > Lepidosauria > Squamata > Viperidae > Protobothrops > Protobothrops mucrosquamatus. The sequence goes on along the minus strand of NW_015386262.1, from coordinate 828,749 downwards.
CAAATCATCCCCAAACACTTTTGACCTGTCTTGTTTCATATGATTTTACAGTTACAGTACATTTATGAGAAAAACAACCTTACACCTATCGGTGTCTTAACCATAAAGGAAGCCCCATTACTCCTTTTTTCAAAGTTGCTTACATACCCACCTCTGTTCCTTAGAAGTTAATCTGAAATGAAATTAATGAAATAGAGCTATTTAGAGTTCAATTGTTTACTTAACTTTTCCACAAGTTGAAGGCCTAAACCAGGGGTGTCAAACTCACAACGTCACGTGATGTGTCAGGATGTATCGCAACTTTTTTGCCATTACCAACAATGGGGTGGGCTCGGTTTCGCTATGATGCATCCGGCCCGCAGGCCGGCAGTTTGACCCCTGGCCTAAACTGACAAGGCAAATAATATTCTATATAATCAGGCTGATGTTTGTTTAAAAATACAGAATTCCCATTTGTCATAGGGAGAAGTTAGACAAATTATTACAATTGCTTTGGTTTATATCCTGCTTTTTCTCCATGAAGCACTTTACATTTTTTTTCCTGTTGATTTTATTCTACAACGATCTTATGAGGTAGATCAAGTTGAGAGAGAAACTGAATTGAATTTATCCATTGTTTCTCCATGGCTGAATTTCCATGGATGACTTGAAACTGAATTTCCCTTCCATACCCCAACACTTGAACTATTATTTCAAATTATCTCTAGACAAATTGCCTTTACAACAAAGATCTGATTTTCTTTTGACTTTGGAATATATAGTAACATGTATCAATTGTTTTTTGGGGAAAGATGTTCAGGAGATGGATGGAACCATTTGGGTTAGGGCTGGGGGAAGCAGAGACACTGAAAGAAGGAGCAGAAATCACTCAAAATTTCCTGTCTGCCTATTGTACTGCTCAAAACCCCAGTAGATCTATATTTCCCTGGGTGTAGAGACACACCAATTGGATTAAACACAGTGGCTGTCTCATCTGAACACAGTCTCCAAAAGCTTTTTGACAGCCCCAGCCCATCTGAATAGAACAACACATCAGACAGAAAATCAGTAGAGGCAATTGTGAATATTTACTTTTCACTGAAATCTTATTTATTTTTTTCATAACTAGAGTCAAGGGAGCATTATTGTACTCAGATTCCTTCTTATTATAAATAGAAGCATGACCACGAAAGTAAGGAAGGGAAATAAGACCTATGCAATGTGATTCATGGGGCTTTCAATTCTTTTGACATCTGACAGGGTTGCTTCAGGGCTGATTATTTGAACTTTCAAGTTTACACTTGTGCATTCTTCTCAATGTCAAGTCCCTCTCTAACACAGTGGCCAATTGAGAAGGCAAATTGGGATCAATGAGGTCTCCCTGTTCTGTAAATCCAAGAAGCAGTATAATATCTTTTCATGAATCAAAGCGTAATATGGTTACAAAAAATGCAAATGCAATTTTAAGTCCATCAAAAGTAAAAATAGTTTCCAAATTTTGGAAAACAATAGTTCTTTTTTTTTATTATGAATTGGTTAAGATCTTGTTATTAATAACACATTCAGTTTTGGACATTACAGTTTAAGAAGGCTTTAGACAAGCTCAGAAAGGTACAGAGATAAAGAAAATTCATTGATTTATTATTAAATTTATATTCTGCCTTTATTTTATATAATTCAAGATAGTGTACACAAAGCTACTGCCCACATCAACAGCTCTGGGAGATGGGTTGGGCTGAGAGAAAGTGATTGGCCAAAAAGTTACCCAGCTGTTTGAGGACTAGAATTCACAGACTAGTCCAGCACCTTAGCCTCTAATACACGAACAGTATGGACAAAAAAGAAGTCCTATAAAGGAAATTTAACATTGAGGAGATCTGACAGCATTCTTTACAAGAGAAGATCCAAAATACAAGTCGTGGAATAATGGATTCAAGATGAAGGAGCAGATTCTCACTGAATGTTAGGAGGAAATTGATGTTGTACGCTATCCAAAGTCACTTGATAGTAACATGGGTGGCATATAAATTTAATAAATAAAATAAATAGGGAGAAACCCCTTTCTAGGAGTAACAACAAGCCATGGTATTCCTTGAACCACTCTATGGAAGCAAAAGTGGACTTTGAAGAAGCAAGATAAAAAGAGTATTGATGCCTTTGAACTTTGGTATTAGAGAAGACTCCCAAATAGGCTGTGAACAGCCAAAAAACAACAATGGATCATCAAACAATCAACTCAAGGCACAAATTATCCTATTTTGGACATATGATGCAAGGCTTAGCTCTCTAGGAAAAGCTCTAATACTGGGAAAGGCGGAAAGAAAAAGATGGGATCAACTAGCAGCTAAGTGGATGGACTCAGCTATAGCAGCTCTTCCAAATGCATCATTGGAAGAGCTGAAGAACCAGGTTAGGGACAGATCATCATGCAGAAAATCTATATGTGTTGTCATTAAGAGTCAACAGTGACCTGATGATATGCAACCTTCATAATCAGGAGTAAAAGCAATTCAGTTAATTAGCTAAAGTAGTGAACTCTCCTCGACAAAAAGCATTCAAAATCAAGACTAACAACCATCTCCCTGACTGCTTCAGTCTGAATTACTGCACTGAAGAAGTGGTCAAATTCTAGGGGCCTAAATGGCTCATTCCAACTGATGATTCTTTGATTTTGGCTCATTCTAGAATAATAATTTTAAAAATGCTGATCTCAGCACAGCTGACAAATAAATATTAAATCCAATTCTATTCAGCATTCACAAGTGTTAATCTGTAGTATGTGAATGTTAATTCTAAATTTGTTTTGTCTGCCACTCAGACTGGACATCATTTTGTTCCATATAGTATTTTTTGTTCCATACATATTTAACCTTGTGAACTCTAAAGCTTCCTCCTTCCGTTATGTATTCAAGATGGACAGTGATTAATATGTATATGTTACTTATATGTAAGGGTGCAGGTCTATACATATGTTGTATATAGTATGTTTAAATGTGTGTTATGTATGTTTACACTTTGAGAGCACCAACTAAATTTTATTTTTAATGTGTGCCATTGTGCCCACAGTAAAAAATGACAATAAAGGTCTGTCTGTCTGTCTGTCTGTCTGTCTGTCTGTCTATCTATCTTTTTCTTTCCTATTCTCTTTAATCATTTCAATTGTCTTTCTATAAAGCTCACGAGTGATTATGGGTAGATTTTAGTGTATTAATTATGAATAAAATTAATTAATTATGAGAATCGCTTTTCTTCAGTGCTTCAATTACAGCACTGACTGATACTTTTCTTCAGTTGAAGACACCAGATTCCTTGTATTTGCTGTATCCATGATGAAGTGATTGAAGATATTAATAGGGAAACATCAGAAGCATTCATAGAATTGAATCAATCTGGCTCTTTCATATCGGATAGCGAGTTTTACTCGTGCATTTCATAGTTTGACAAGTGAAAAATTTTGCACTGCAATCAATGAGTAAGTTGATATTATTTATTGACCATTTGCTCTTCCTCTTACATTCGTCTGAATTACAGACGAAGCCAGATGAAATGTCAACATAATTGTGACACTTTAAAAGACCTTAAAAGGCTCCACTGGGCAGGCTGAGAGACATGAACATGCCTTCTTTTAATTCCAATAGATGCCCATCCACATTTGCTTACATAAGATGTAAACTTAGCCTTACTACTCCCATTCATGCCGAAGTCTTTCATATTTTGATGTGGTTACATGCTCCAGAATGTAAACTAGCAGCGTACAGAAAACAAGCAATTATCAAAACTGGGCCAGTCTCAACACAATGATTCCTTTGTACAAACCTCATTTGAAAAATGCTAAAAAGCTTAGCTGAAGATTGCTCCCATTCAGCTCCATAGTTTTCTATTGAAGTACTCATCACCCTTGAGCCTTGGGGCAGCAGTCTCACTGGCCATCAGGTATAAGCCACGATGAAAGGAGAGTGCTGTTCTCTTGAGTAGTTGCATGGATAATACATTTCCTGAGAGCCAAATCAAAAGGAATTTTGGACGGAGTCATGGTATGAATATTAGAAGACAAAACAGTACTGATAAGAAATTGTGGTGGTTATTGCATGTCATCGCAACTAAAAGTCTGGATTGTGTATTCTGCCCAAATGTATGTGTGAATGTGTGTGCCGGGAGGTCGTCATTTTCCACCTCTGTCTTCATCAAGGCTGGTACAGACTCTCTTCCACACCGAGTTGAGCTGAGCCTACAAGAAAGTCTGATTTTTCTGTCTTGGTTTCTGTCCTTCTGAATCTTCCTTTCTAAGCCTTGCTAAGGTGTGTGTGTGTGTGTGTTTATGTGTATGAAGTACAGCAGTGGATATAATGCAATTATATCATGCATTCTAGATTAGACATCCCCAACCTTTTGGGTCCCAGGGACTGGTTACATGGAGAGAAGTTTTGTATGCTACCTGCATCCCGTGGATGGGGCTTTGTTTGTTTGTGCAGACTGGTTACTGGCATGCCGCGGCCTGGTACCGGTCCACGGACCAGGAGTTGGGGACCCCTGTTCTAGATGATGCTAAGCAGGGCTTTTTTTGTCATAGAACGCCCAGAATAGAGTTCCGGCACCTTTTTTGGATGGAACCTTGTAGGGTAGGCAAGGCAGGTTGTATAACGTGTGTGAATTCCGGCACCTTTTTTTTTTTTTTTTTTTTTTACAAAAAAAGCACTGATGCTAAGTTAAGAACTTCATTCAGCCGTGCATTCTCTAAGTCCTTGCTCTTTCCCCCTATCCTTTCTTCCTTATATTAGCATTCATATACAGCTATTGTATCCCTTTTATTGTGTTACAATTATAGACAAATATGTTTTATGTGCATAAAAATCTAATTTTTAATATATTTGCTTTGTAATATAAAGCACATATATTAAACGTAAATTTTCTTCAATTTTAGAAAAAGTGGACTGCTAGAAGTGGTCCAAGATTAACATTTATTGACATCTCCAAATATTCTTAAAACATTGCATGAAAGAAACTTCCCACACTCAATATCCACCCTAGAACATGGATATTGATGTTTGCTCTGGGGAACATAACAGAACACTAATATTTTTTTTATTCCTAGAATTTTTCCTATAAGGGAAGGGTCTGATTTTTTTTTTTCCTGATCATTGAGTGTCGATTCGTTGGTTGCAACAGAAATTGTCACCTGAGCATCATATTGTGGACTGAGCTAGAGTGACTGGCCCAAAGACACCCAGTCAACTTTCATGCCTAAGGCATGACTTAGACTACATTGGCTCTCATTACACAAACAAACAAACAAACAAACAAACAATAAATAAATACCACCACTAATAATAATAATTTTGCAAGGACATCAAAGATAGTGAAGAAGAAGCACTGAAGCTAGTATAGCATGAAGGCTTACTAAATACCAAAGAGTCCAAACTGGCCTACAAGAAAGACCAAAGAAAGAATAGAAAAGAGACACAGCAAGGCAAAGTATTACCTGGGCAGTACATAAAAACCTAGCAGACAAAGCAGATAGGATAAATATCCAGCAATGATTAAGAGCAGGAAAACTGAAGAAAGAGACAGAAGGGCTAATTCCAGTTTCACAAGGCCAAGCCTTTAGAATAAATGCATACATTTCCAGAATTGTGAAGATAGCAGCAGACAGCAAATGCTGCCTCTGCAAAGAAGCTGAAGAAACAATGGACCACCTAGTTAGCTGCTGCAAGAAGATCGCACAGATTGATTACAAACAATGGCATGACAAAGTAGCAACAATGGTGCATTGGAATATCCACAAGAAATGCCACTTGCTTACAAGCAAGAACTGGTGGGACCGCAAAATAAACAAATTAAAGAAAATGAAGAAGTTAACGTACTCTGGGATTTCAGAATTCAGACAAGTACCTGCCATACAATACTCAGACATAACCATTGTTGATGAAATAGTGGATATTGTAATACCTGGAAACAACAGAAGAGAAGAGAAACAATAGAGAAAATCTCAAACTTTAAAGAGCTGTAAATAGAGGTAGAAGGGGAAAAAAAGACAAAGGTAGTACAAATAGTAATAGGTACCTTCAGTTCAATTCCAAAATACTGTATCTAGAGCAACACTTGAACACCACTGACATTGACAAAACCACTATCAATCAATTGCAAAAGGCAGCTTTACAGCTTACAGATGATACCTTTAACACTATTAAACAACACCATTTTTGTGTCCCAGGTCCTTGGGCATGACTTGATAGGTAGCCAAAAATGCCAAATCTAATCTAAACAACTAACTGACTGTATCATCAACAATAATAATTAAAAAACAACACAGAATATATATATTAGGTAAAAGACTCATTTGAAAATGTTTCTTAGTTCTATTGAAACACAGTTAGCATGTTCGCAAATTATAGAATATGTTTAATGGAGAATTTCCTCAATATCTGCATATAACAGAGTCCCACCAAGTTACTGAAAAACAAAACTACAGAAAGACAGATTTTAGATTTGCCTATGATGTAATAATAATAATGATAAAGTTGGAAGGGACCTTGAAGGTCATCTAGTCCAACCCCCTGCTCAGGCAGGAAACCCTATACCATTTTGGACAAATGGCTGTCCAGTTTCTTCTTAAAAACTTCCAGTGTTGGAGCATTCACCGCTTCTGGAGGCAGGTTGTTCCACTGGTTAATTGTTCTAACTATCAGGAAGTTTCTCCTTAGTTCTAGGTTGCTTCTCTCTTTGGTTAGTTTCCACAACTCATCTTTGCTAACTCTTTTCCCCCTGCATATCTCTCTATCCATGATACAAAAGATGAGATGTAAAATGAATGTAAAATGAATTACTGACACTCTCAGTATAGAAAATGATTGTTGTCCCCTTGTTCCTCACTTTCATCAATGATAGGTTGACAAAAACTACACTGTTACTAATCCTAAATGATACCCATTCATTTGCAGGTAGAAATAATCATTTTCTTGAGAGATAGAATTAGTGCCTTTCAGTGTCTAATTCTTCTTTTTGCTCTCCTTCCTATCCACTTAAAAGGGAACTTTATTGTGCGGAGCAAAACAAACAATTCTGATAAAAGTTCAACTGTTTCTTGCTGCAGAATTATTTTTAAAGCCCTATTATAAAAAAATAAATCTTACTTTTCCCCCCTCCGTATTCTGCCTCACTCTTTGATCTCTTACAAACATGTCTGAATGAAGATCTATACTATGAGAACTTGCATTAATTTGGGCCAATTAGGGAAATTAAAAAAATACATTAATATCAATATTATTATTCTTTATTTTGTATATAGTATTTTTAAATAGGTGGGTTTTTAGATTAACTGAAAATGAGATTTGACTTTATTTTATTATTAATTAGTACTATTAGTATTATTTCTGGCAGTAGTAATAGAAAATTAATTCACATCTAGTACTAGTAGTAGTACCAATATATTCAATAACATTCATCTTCTCGTGATAAATGCAGGAGTGAAACAAACATAAACATGTTCATTTTAATAATGGAATCCTGCAATATGAAGCAAATGTCAGTATGATTAATTAGAATGGGTTCTTAGTTAATCCCCTTTGGTAACTGACTTTTTGAATTTTCTGAAATATTATCTTATTGTGGGGGATTGGATGGGACTGGTTTATCTAAAGTTAATCCAGGTGTTTATAAGAAAGGACTTTCTTTTAATTACATAGTTCCATTTTGTGTGAGTATAATGGATAACACAATGTGGCATGTTTTAGAAAAAGCTGAAAACTGCACCAAAGGTACTGGAGAAAACGTGATTGTCAGGAACCTGGCTAACAGGTGGGAGAGAGCTACTGTACATCTGAATTGGTGGAAAGGTGAGATTTGAACCAAGGCTGGCATTCAATCAAGGCAGGGTGCTATTTAAGGGGGAAAAGTCAGCCGCTCCATTTCTCATGTTCCAGGCCACATATCTAGCCAACATCCTGCTTCAAATAATAGACCTATTTTAATGAAACCCAAGCTGTAGTTTAGCTGGGCTACCACATTCTCTTTGTTCTAATTTCTTCTCTCACGTGTTTGCATAACCCATCATCTGTGTTCATTTGTAGGGTTCCTCAGCAAAACAGAAGAGATTAAGGCTTCTCTTTCACTAAGAATCCCAGAGGGTTGAATTTATACTTTACAATTTGATGTGGAGTTGATTTCACTTTCAGCTACGGTTCCTCCTATCCTGTCAGTGTGCATGGTACCTTGTAGAGTAAAAGAAGGCAAGATTGTACTCCAAGGAATTTATAATGATGCAAGCAAAGCAACAGAAGAAGTCAGATTCATGGATTTAGGCTTACTTATCTATTATTTCTCCTTCATGGATTACTGCCTTGTCGTGGCGAAGGAGCTTGCGTAACTCAATGAAGCTATGAGCTATGCCATGCAGGGCTACCCAAGATGGACAGGTCATAGCAGAGAGTTCTGACAAAATGTGATCCACTGGAGAAGGAAATGGCAACCCACTCCAGTATCTTTGCCATGAAAACCCCATGAATAGTATCAAAAGGCAAAAAGATATGATGCTGGAAGATGAGCCCCTCAGGTTGGAATTTGTCCAATATGCTACTGGGGAAGAGCAGAGGGCTAGTACTAGTAGCGTCAGAAAGAGTGAAGTGACTGGGCCAAAGCCGAAAGGACACTTAGCTGTGGATGCATCTGGTGGTGAAAGGAAAGTCCGATGCTGTAAAGATCTTTTCTCCATAGGAACCTGGAATGTAAGATCCATGAATCAAGGCAAACTGGACGTGGTCAAACAAGAGATAACAAGACTGAACGTCAACATCTTAGGAATCAGCGAACTAAAATGGACAGGAATAGATGAATTTAATTCAGAGGACCATCAGGTATACTACTGCGGGCAAGAATCTCTCAGAAGAAGTGGAGTAGCCTTCATAGTCAATAAAAGAGTAGGAAAAGCAATACTGGGATACAATCCCCAAAATGACAGCATGATCTCAGTGCGAATCCAAGGCAAACCATTCAATATCACAGTAGTCCTATGCCCCAACCACTGGTGCTGAAGAGGATGAAATTGACCGGTTCTATGAAGCTCTACAGCACCTTATAGAATCAACACCAAAAAATGATATCCTTATCATCATGGGGGATTGGAATGCTAAAATAGGAAGCCAAAAGATAACTGGAATAACAGGCAAGTTTGGCCTTGGACTACAAAATGAAGCAGGGCACAGGCTGATAGAATTTTGTCAAGAGAATACGATGGTCATAGCAAACACTCTTTTCCAACAACCCAAGAGATGGCTCTACACATGGACATCACCAGATGGTCAACACAGAAATCAGATTGACTATGTGCTCTGCAGCCAAAGATGGAGAAGCTCTATACAGTCAGTAAAAACAAGACCAGGAGCTGGCTGTGGCTCAGATCATGAGCTTCTTGTTGCAAAATTTAGGCTCAAATTGAAGAAAGTAGGGAAAAACACTAGGCCACTCAGGTATGAACTAAATCATATCCCTGATGAATATACAGTAGAGGTGACAAATAGATTTAAGGAATTAGTTCTGATAGACAGAGTGCCTGAAGAACTATGGATGGAGGTTCGCAATATTGTACAAGAGGTAGCAACTAAAACCATCCCAAAGAAAAAGAAATGCAAGAAAGCAAAATGGCTGTCTGAGGAAGCTTTGCAAATAGCTGAGGAAAGAAGGGAAGCGAAAGGTAAGGGAGAAAGAGAAAGATACACCCAATTGAATGCAGAATTCCAGAGAATAGCTAGAAGAGATAAGAATGCCCTCTTAAATGAACAGTGCAAGGAAATAGAAGAAAACAATAGAATAGGAAGAACCAGAGATCTCTTCAAGAAAATTGGAGATATGAAGGGAACGTTTCATGCAAAGATGGGCATGATAAAGGACCAAAATGGCAGGGACCTAACAGAGGCAGAAGAGATTAAGAAGAGGTGGCAAAATTACACAGAAGAACTATACAAGAATGAGCTTAACATCCCTGATAACCACGATAGGGTGATCACTGACCTCAAGCCAGACATCCTAGAATATGAAGTGAAATGGGCCTTAGGAAAGCTAGTGGAGGTGACAGTATTCCAGTTGAGCTATTCAAAATCTTAAAAGACGATGCAGTAAAAGTGCTACACTTAATTTGCAGCAAATTTGGAAAACTCAACAGTGGCCACAGGATTGGAAAAGGTCAGTTTATATCCAATTCCAAAGAAAGGCAATGCCAAAGAATGTTCAAACTATCGCACCATTGCACTCATTTCACATGCAAGTAAAGTTATGCTTGAAATCCTACAAGCTAGACTCCAGCAGCATGTGAATTGAGAACTTTCAGAAGTACAGGCAGGATTTTGAAGAGGCAGAGGAACTAGAGATCAAATTGCCAACATACGCTGGATCATGGAGAAAGTTAGGGAGTTCCAGAAAAACATCTACTTTTGCTTCATTGACTATGCTAAAGCCTTTGATTGTGTGGATCACAACAAATTGTGGTAAGTTCTTAAAGAGATGGGAGTACCAGACCATCTTATTTGTCTCTTGAGAAACCTATATGCGGGTCAAGAAGCAACAGTGAGAACTGGACATGGAACCACTGATTGGTTCAAAATTGGGAAAGGAGACCGGCAAGGCTGTATTCTGTCACCCTGCCTATTTAACTTACATGCAGAGCACATCATGAGAAAGGCAGGGCTAGATGAATCAAAAGTTGGAATTAAGATTGCCGGGAGAAATATCAACAACCTAAGATATGCAGATGATACCACTCTAGTGGCAGAAAGTGAAGAGGAACTAAAGAGCCTCTTGGTGCGGGTAAAGAAGGAGAGTGCAAAAGTTGTCTTGAAACTCAACATTAAGAAAACAAAGATCATGGCATCCGGCCCTCTCAATTCCTGGCAAATAGATGGGGAAGAAATGGAGATAGTGACAGATTTTATCTTCCTAGGCTCCAAGATCACCACAGATGGGGACTGCAGCAAAGAAATTAAAAGACACTTGCTCCTGGGGAGGAAAGCTATGGCAAATCTAGACAGCATACTAAAAAGCAGATACATCACCCTGCCAACAAAAGTATGTATAGTCAAGGCCATGGTTTTCTCAGTTGCAATGTATAGCTGTGAAAGTTGGACCATAAGAAAGGCTGAGCACAAAAGAATTGAGGTCTTTGAACTATGGTGTTGGAGAAGATTCCTGTGAGTCCCCTGGACTGCAAGGCGATCAAACCGGTCAGTCCTAGAGGAGATCAACCCTGACTGCTCTTTAGAAGCCCAGATCCTGAAGTTGAAACTCAAGTACTTTGGCCACCTAATGAGAAGGAAGGACTCACTGGAGAAGAGCCTAATGCTGGGAAAGATTGAGGGCAATAGAAGAAGGGGATGACAGAGAATGAGATGGCTGGATGGAGTCACTGAAGCAGTAGGTGTGAGCTTAAATGGACTCCAGAAGATGGTAGAGGACAGGAAGGCCTGGAAGAATGTTGTCCATGGGGTCGCGATGGGTCGGACACGACTTTGCAACTAACAACAACAACAAAAATCTATTATTTCAACAGGGCATGAGAACCAGGGGAAATATACTGAAGGGTTCAAGAAAAAAACAAGTACTAAGGTGCTGTCTCAAGGAAGGAAGACAGGGGCATCATACAGTCATTATAATGACATGTCAAGTTTACATGATTGCAAGGGAGAAAGAATGAAGACATCTTTCTATGGTGAAGGATAAAGGAGGAGAAATGAAGGTTAGACGCTGAGACACAGCTGTAAAGTTAAGGGAGAAAAGGGCCGAATGAATGAATGAATGGATGGATGGATGGATGGATGGATAGATGAAATTAGTCAAAAAAAATAATTTCCTGCCTCAAGGAGCTTAAAAATGTAAATTTCCAGAGAGAAGAAAAAGTGAAAGATGGAGAAGATGGATGACATATTCAGGTTAATTTCTCATCAATATATGAATTGGAAGGAAATTGCAGCCATGGACTATGCCACCTATATTACAAATTGTATGAAACCAATATCTGGCACCACGTATGGAGATGACATTTGCATAGGGCTGTTGATATCTCTGTATAAACAGGTCAATTAGGTCCAATGAAATAGCTATGTACATGTAGTTTTGCACTCACATATAGATTTTTACATGTCATTGACTGAGCAGAATATCTAGTAAGGTTACAGTGGGGTTTGCTGTCAAAAGACAATCCAACTCATTCCAAGAATTTCTCTAGAGAAAAACCAAGTATCATAGCTGAGCGTCAGAACTCAGAGTACGTCTGATCCAGAATACAGAAGTTGGAGATCAAATTAATCAGATTAATCAAAAGACAAGCTCCTTGGGCCATGATAATAATGACCTAAATATTACCCTGCCAAAAGGTGGCAAGAGGAATCCCTTTTCATGCAGTATGTTCAGAGCGATCTTTCTGAAGCTCTACAAAAATCCCTCCCAACTCCCCCCCCCTCAAAGTCTGCTGAGAGAAAGAGTACATATTCTACTCCAGTGTTTCTCAACCTTGACAATTTTAAGGCATGTGGACTTCAACTCCCAGAATTCCACAGCCAGCATTGCTGGTTGTGGAATTCTGGGAGTTGAAGTCCACATGCCTTAAAATTGTCAAGGTTGAGAAACACTGTTCTACTCCATCACTGGATCAATTTTGGCAAAAGTAATTGGACCTCTTGTTTTTCCTTGCACACAGCTGATTAATTTTGTCTTGGCTGCAGGACACGAGAAAGCACTACAAAAATAGTTCTGCAATATTAATTCTTGATCCAGGTGCAGGTGGCTTTCATCTTATCCCACCCTAGTTCCTTGGCTCTCTTCCTCCCACTAGTCAAGGTGTCTTGCCTCTTGCTGCTGTTTCAAGTGGGTTTCATGTCAACTGCTAAAGTAGATGTCAAAGATGCCTTCACTTCACCACATTTAAAGGGCAGAAGGGTAGCATTACTTTTTCTTGCTGTGAAGACAAATACAGTATGGCATGTCAAGGAAAGGAATGGGGTAACAATTACATATCAACACCTGGGCTTCCCTGATAGCCAGATTGCTGGACCATCCATGAAAGGAATTCTAGACAACTTATTTTAAAGAACTTTATGTATGGCGAGGACATCCTGAAGCAGTGAAAAGTTGCATTCAGAAGTATTGGGGAATCCAGTCTCCTTCTTCTTTGTCAAATCACTGACCCTAAGGAGAGAGCCTTTGGAGAAGGAGAGAATTTTTTTTTGATGCTACTCACTGATCATTTGTGGGTTAGAGAATTCTAATAAAGGTATCCTCAGATGCAAGTTGGCTCTCAGACTGATAAAAATCCCACCAGCCCAGCAATTTGAAATGTGCCTTTTTTCAGCCTTGGCCCATTTACCCACACAGCATAACTGGCTAATAGTACTGATAAAAAAAGCTTCAATAAATTGCTTTAAATTGCATTTTAAATGCAAAAGACTTCTCAGAAGCAAGGAAGTAAGAATCAAATGACTGCATTTTATAAAGTTAATTTTTCTTTCTGTTCTCTATGAAGGTAGAGTTTAAAATTAGTTTCATACTGAATAGATTAGATTGAGGGCTTAATTTCTAGCATCGCTGAATTTCCTTTCGTTTAATTTAGCTGATGTTCATCAATACAATTCTAGCAAGTATGCTTATCAGAAAAGTGGACAGATTTTTTTACTGCTGGTAAGATAGCTTCGGGGTAAGTGAATACTACTATAGCTAGTGCTACATTTTTATAAAGGAATGCATACATGTTCTGTTATTTGGTTTGTAGGTTAACTCCCAATACAAATACAAATATACCCAGAGAGACATATACAACACCAACACAGTGCATAACAATGATAGCTGAGTTAGGAAAAGCTGGGCTAGGGGGTAGCGGTCATTATAAGGGAGAGCCTTTGCCCAAGGGAGACCACTGTGCCTCAGATAGACGGCGTGGAGTCACTCTTCGTGAAGTGGGGGCAAGGGGTGCAAGTGGGCTTGTTGATTATATACCTGGCTCCCTGCTATGTATCAACAGCCCTGCCTGAGCTGGCTGACGTGATAGCCGGGGTGGCGGTGGGGACC
>NW_015386262.1:810825-811873 GCF_001527695.2 Protobothrops mucrosquamatus | reverse complement strand
AGCTCCCACAGAGAAGGCCCTCCCCCTTGGGGTCGCCAGCCGGCACTGTCTGGCCGACGGTACCCTGAGGAGACCCACTCTGTGGGAGCGTACAGGTCGATGGGGGGTAATCTGCGGCAGGAGGCGGTCTCGGAGATATCCAGGTCCGATGCCATGGAGCGCTTTAAAGATGATGGTCAACACCTTGAAGCGCACCCGGGAGGCCACCGGCAGCCAATGCAGCTCGCGCAGCAGCGGTGTTGCATGGGAGTGACGAGTCCCTCCCAACACCGCGGCCGCATTTTGGACTAGCTGGAGCCTCCGGGTGCTCCTCAAGGGGAGCCCCATGTAGAGAGCATTGCAGTAGTCCAGGCGGGAGGTGACAAGGGCATGAGTGACTGTGCGCAGGGCGTCCCGGTCCAGAAAAGGTCGCAACTGGTGAATCAGGCGAACCTGATAAAATGCCCCCCTGGTCACGGCCGCCAACTGGTCATCCAGTGTCAGCCATGAATCCAGGAGGACACCCAAGTTGCGTACCCTATCCGAGGGAGCCAGAGTTTCGCCCCCTATAGTCAGCGATGGAATCAGCTGACTATGCCGAGGCGCCGGTAGCCACAGCCACTTGGTTTTGGAAGGGTTGAGCCTGAGTCTGTTTCTCCCCATCCAGACCCTCACGGCCTCCAGACATCGGGTCATCACGTCAAGGGCATCATTGGGGTGGATATGTACAACCCGGGGTGGATATGTACAACTGAGTATCATCAGCGTACTGATGGAAATCCACCCAAAAGCCACGGATGATCTCCCCCAGCGGCTTCACATAAATATTGAACAGAAGTGGAGAGAGGACCGACCCCTGTGGGACCCCACGTTAGGGGCCTTGGGGTCGACCTCTGTCCCCCTGCCAATACAGACTGCGTACGGTCGGTGAGGAAGGAGGAGAACCACCGCATAACAGTGCCTCCCACTCCCAACCCACCCAAACGCCGCAGCATGATACTGTGGTCCACAGTATCAAAAGCCGCTGAGAGGTCCAAAAGAACTAGGACAGAGGAATAACCCCTGTCCC